>NC_044031.1:63722891-63923602 GCF_901765095.1 Microcaecilia unicolor | reverse complement strand
CAGCCAAGCACAGTATCCTCTTTGCAACCGTGGACAATCCTGCAAACAGCCCAAGACACTACTATACCTTTCATGCTGCTTAGCCCACAAACAAGCACTGCATTTTACCAATTGTCTATTTCAATTGCCGCTTCTGCACTTTTCTTTTACGAACGCTAGGCAAAACTTGCTTTTTTTAAAGCCCGCTAAGCTAACTGCTCTTACCACATTCTCCCCCAACCAATTCCACACTACAATTACACGGCGGCCACTGAAGAAATATTTGCTCCCATTCCTTTTCAATTTCCTGCTTTCCAGGCCCCCTAGTCCTAGTCTTTTCGCAAAGCCGAAACAAGCCATTCACGTGCACCCCGTTCCACTTCACTCACTAGTTCATATAGCTCTATCCTAGCTCCCCTCAGCCCCCTTTTCTCCAAGCTGGCTCCAGGCAGCACTGGCTCTGCCGGGAGAAACTTTGCGCCTACTCTCTTTCGCACCGTCCATACACATCAACAACAGCAAGCGCTGCCACGCTTACCCTACGCTTTTATTCTGGTCCGGGGGAAAAATAGCCCCCTGTCCGCTCACAGCCATGCCCTACCCGCACGGGCTACGCCTTTACTCTGCCGTCTCCCCTTTTACAAGGGGTGCGGGAGCATGGGCCCTGCGCTTTCTGCCGGGGAGTGAGCACCTTCAGTCCAGGCAATAACCGCAGGATCCCTCTGGCTGAAGGGCCCCACGCTCTCCTAACCTTGGGGATCTAAGGGGTAAGGGAGGGGGGGGGGGGGGCGGACAACAACAGTGCCTTCCACACCCTGCGCGCGGCGGAAGCCGGCCCTTTACATCCAGCCCACCACTTAGCGTTCTGACTTTCAAGGAAGCCATTTCAGGACCACAAGGTCTTTGCCTTTCTCCTTTTCCACGCTTTTCCCGGCGACCTGTCCCGCCTTTATTCGCAGGCCAGCTTGCCCCGCACACGCTGGACAAAGGCCTTTGCCTTTTGCAAACCTTTAGTCCCTGCTTCCCTCCGTCCCTTCCTAAGGCTGGGCTTCAATTGCTTTAGGGGAGGGCAACACAAAGAGCCGGACACAGAAAAAAGGCTTGCACCTGGGGGCAAGGCGGGAGGCCTGCTTTTCCGTCCACCGGCCTTGCACCAAAGCCAATGGCAAAAGAGAAAAGCCAAGGACTACGGCCGGACGACACCTGCCTGGCAAAGCAGCAGGCGGCAACAAAAAACAACAGCTAAAAAGCCTACAGCACCTGGTATTCCCAGGCGGTCTCCCATCCAAGTACTAACCAGGCCCGACCCTGCTTAGCTTCCGAGATCAGACGAGATCGGGCGTGTTCAGGGTGGTGTGGCCGTAGGCAGGGAGACAGCTTCCCTCTACCCCTCTAAACCTTCACTCAGCCCGCCTTTGCTCCTCCTCCCCTTATTCCTTTCTCTCTGGCTCCTCCCAGCCCTTACCACCTTCTGCCTTTTCTGCACATGCACGGCTTCAGCAGCCACCGCTTTTTCCCTCCCTTATGGACGCACACTCCCCTTTCCCCTTACCAAGCACTCAGCCTTTCTGCAAAACCACACACCAGCAGCCTTACTCTCACCTCCTCTCTGGCCAGGGCCCCCACACCCGTCTTCGGCAAAGGCCTGCTCCACTCTCACTCTCAAAGCACCAGCCTTTCGCTTAGCCCTGCTCTAGCAACAGCCACCCTCAAACCCACAGCACGCCAAACAAACACTAAATGTCAAAGGCTCTACTCTCCTTCTAACCCGCCCCCTCCCACAACCACCTGGCAAGCAGGCCACAACCGCTTAGCTGCACACCAAGCCAACCTTCACAAACACGCCTCCCCGCCGGACACTTACCAGCGCACCCCACCACCACTTTCCTCCCGCACAAAACAACGCAGCGCAGCTCTGACACTCCTTTTTCACTCCCCCCACCCCACAATGCTTCTCCTTCCTACAATCGCCACAAATTATGTGCTGCCTTTAAACAACTCATTCAGAGGCAGCTACAGCGCTGCCCACGGGCTCTGCCAAGTCAGGGCGGAGGAGGAGGAGGAGGAGGCGGCGGCGGGGGGGGGGGGGGGGGCAAAATTCTCCCTCCGCTGCCAGCCCAGCGCACTGATACCGAAGTCTTGCCCTACTGGGACACACCCAAGCTCCAGCCAAGCACAGTATCCTCTTTGCAACCGTGGACAATCCTGCAAACAGCCCAAGACACTACTATACCTTTCATGCTGCTTAGCCCACAAACAAGCACTGCATTTTACCAATTGTCTATTTCAATTGCCGCTTCTGCACTTTTCTTTTACGAACGCTAGGCAAAACTTGCTTTTTTTAAAGCCCGCTAAGCTAACTGCTCTTACCACATTCTCCCCCAACCAATTCCACACTACAATTACACGGCGGCCACTGAAGAAATATTTGCTCCCATTCCTTTTCAATTTCCTGCTTTCCAGGCCCCCTAGTCCTAGTCTTTTCGCAAAGCCGAAACAAGCCATTCACGTGCACCCCGTTCCACTTCACTCACTAGTTCATATAGCTCTATCCTAGCTCCCCTCAGCCCCCTTTTCTCCAAGCTGGCTCCAGGCAGCACTGGCTCTGCCGGGAGAAACTTTGCGCCTACTCTCTTTCGCACCGTCCATACACATCAACAACAGCAAGCGCTGCCACGCTTACCCTACGCTTTTATTCTGGTCCGGGGGAAAAATAGCCCCCTGTCCGCTCACAGCCATGCCCTACCCGCACGGGCTACGCCTTTACTCTGCCGTCTCCCCTTTTACAAGGGGTGCGGGAGCATGGGCCCTGCGCTTTCTGCCGGGGAGTGAGCACCTTCAGTCCAGGCAATAACCGCAGGATCCCTCTGGCTGAAGGGCCCCACGCTCTCCTAACCTTGGGGATCTAAGGGGTAAGGGAGGAGGGGGGGGGGGCGGACAACAACAGTGCCTTCCACACCCTGCGCGCGGCGGAAGCCGGCCCTTTACATCCAGCCCACCACTTAGCGTTCTGACTTTCAAGGAAGCCATTTCAGGACCACAAGGTCTTTGCCTTTCTCCTTTTCCACGCTTTTCCCGGCGACCTGTCCCGCCTTTATTCGCAGGCCAGCTTGCCCCGCACACGCTGGACAAAGGCCTTTGCCTTTTGCAAACCTTTAGTCCCTGCTTCCCTCCGTCCCTTCCTAAGGCTGGGCTTCAATTGCTTTAGGGGAGGGCAACACAAAGAGCCGGACACAGAAAAAAGGCTTGCACCTGGGGGCAAGGCGGGAGGCCTGCTTTTCCGTCCACCGGCCTTGCACCAAAGCCAATGGCAAAAGAGAAAAGCCAAGGACTACGGCCGGACGACACCTGCCTGGCAAAGCAGCAGGCGGCAACAAAAAACAACAGCTAAAAAGCCTACAGCACCTGGTATTCCCAGGCGGTCTCCCATCCAAGTACTAACCAGGCCCGACCCTGCTTAGCTTCCGAGATCAGACGAGATCGGGCGTGTTCAGGGTGGTGTGGCCGTAGGCAGGGAGACAGCTTCCCTCTACCCCTCTAAACCTTCACTCAGCCCGCCTTTGCTCCTCCTCCCCTTATTCCTTTCTCTCTGGCTCCTCCCAGCCCTTACCACCTTCTGCCTTTTCTGCACATGCACGGCTTCAGCAGCCACCGCTTTTTCCCTCCCTTATGGACGCACACTCCCCTTTCCCCTTACCAAGCACTCAGCCTTTCTGCAAAACCACACACCAGCAGCCTTACTCTCACCTCCTCTCTGGCCAGGGCCCCCACACCCGTCTTCGGCAAAGGCCTGCTCCACTCTCACTCTCAAAGCACCAGCCTTTCGCTTAGCCCTGCTCTAGCAACAGCCACCCTCAAACCCACAGCACGCCAAACAAACACTAAATGTCAAAGGCTCTACTCTCCTTCTAACCCGCCCCCTCCCACAACCACCTGGCAAGCAGGCCACAACCGCTTAGCTGCACACCAAGCCAACCTTCACAAACACGCCTCCCCGCCGGACACTTACCAGCGCACCCCACCACCACTTTCCTCCCGCACAAAACAACGCAGCGCAGCTCTGACACTCCTTTTTCACTCCCCCCACCCCACAATGCTTCTCCTTCCTACAATCGCCACAAATTATGTGCTGCCTTTAAACAACTCATTCAGAGGCAGCTACAGCGCTGCCCACGGGCTCTGCCAAGTCAGGGCGGAGGAGGAGGAGGAGGAGGCGGCGGCGGGGGGGGGGGGGGGGGCAAAATTCTCCCTCCGCTGCCAGCCCAGCGCACTGATACCGAAGTCTTGCCCTACTGGGACACACCCAAGCTCCAGCCAAGCACAGTATCCTCTTTGCAACCGTGGACAATCCTGCAAACAGCCCAAGACACTACTATACCTTTCATGCTGCTTAGCCCACAAACAAGCACTGCATTTTACCAATTGTCTATTTCAATTGCCGCTTCTGCACTTTTCTTTTACGAACGCTAGGCAAAACTTGCTTTTTTTAAAGCCCGCTAAGCTAACTGCTCTTACCACATTCTCCCCCAACCAATTCCACACTACAATTACACGGCGGCCACTGAAGAAATATTTGCTCCCATTCCTTTTCAATTTCCTGCTTTCCAGGCCCCCTAGTCCTAGTCTTTTCGCAAAGCCGAAACAAGCCATTCACGTGCACCCCGTTCCACTTCACTCACTAGTTCATATAGCTCTATCCTAGCTCCCCTCAGCCCCCTTTTCTCCAAGCTGGCTCCAGGCAGCACTGGCTCTGCCGGGAGAAACTTTGCGCCTACTCTCTTTCGCACCGTCCATACACATCAACAACAGCAAGCGCTGCCACGCTTACCCTACGCTTTTATTCTGGTCCGGGGGAAAAATAGCCCCCTGTCCGCTCACAGCCATGCCCTACCCGCACGGGCTACGCCTTTACTCTGCCGTCTCCCCTTTTACAAGGGGTGCGGGAGCATGGGCCCTGCGCTTTCTGCCGGGGAGTGAGCACCTTCAGTCCAGGCAATACCCGCAGGATCCCTCGGGCTGAAGGGCCCCCCGCTCCCCTAACCTTGGGGATCTAAGGGGTAAGGGAGGGGGGGGGGGGGGGGCGGACAACAACAGTGCCTTCCACACCCTGCGCGCGGCGGAAGCCGGCCCTTTACATCCAGCCCACCACTTAGCGTTCTGACTTTCAAGGAAGCCATTTCAGGACCACAAGGTCTTTGCCTTTCTCCTTTTCCACGCTTTTCCCGGCGACCTGTCCCGCCTTTATTCGCAGGCCAGCTTGCCCCGCACACGCTGGACAAAGGCCTTTGCCTTTTGCAAACCTTTAGTCCCTGCTTCCCTCCGTCCCTTCCTAAGGCTGGGCTTCAATTGCTTTAGGGGAGGGCAACACAAAGAGCCGGACACAGAAAAAAGGCTTGCACCTGGGGGCAAGGCGGGAGGCCTGCTTTTCCGTCCACCGGCCTTGCACCAAAGCCAATGGCAAAAGAGAAAAGCCAAGGACTACGGCCGGACGACACCTGCCTGGCAAAGCAGCAGGCGGCAACAAAAAACAACAGCTAAAAAGCCTACAGCACCTGGTATTCCCAGGCGGTCTCCCATCCAAGTACTAACCAGGCCCGACCCTGCTTAGCTTCCGAGATCAGACGAGATCGGGCGTGTTCAGGGTGGTGTGGCCGTAGGCAGGGAGACAGCTTCCCTCTACCCCTCTAAACCTTCACTCAGCCCGCCTTTGCTCCTCCTCCCCTTATTCCTTTCTCTCTGGCTCCTCCCAGCCCTTACCACCTTCTGCCTTTTCTGCACATGCACGGCTTCAGCAGCCACCGCTTTTTCCCTCCCTTATGGACGCACACTCCCCTTTCCCCTTACCAAGCACTCAGCCTTTCTGCAAAACCACACACCAGCAGCCTTACTCTCACCTCCTCTCTGGCCAGGGCCCCCACACCCGTCTTCGGCAAAGGCCTGCTCCACTCTCACTCTCAAAGCACCAGCCTTTCGCTTAGCCCTGCTCTAGCAACAGCCACCCTCAAACCCACAGCACGCCAAACAAACACTAAATGTCAAAGGCTCTACTCTCCTTCTAACCCGCCCCCTCCCACAACCACCTGGCAAGCAGGCCACAACCGCTTAGCTGCACACCAAGCCAACCTTCACAAACACGCCTCCCCGCCGGACACTTACCAGCGCACCCCACCACCACTTTCCTCCCGCACAAAACAACGCAGCGCAGCTCTGACACTCCTTTTTCACTCCCCCCACCCCACAATGCTTCTCCTTCCTACAATCGCCACAAATTATGTGCTGCCTTTAAACAACTCATTCAGAGGCAGCTACAGCGCTGCCCACGGGCTCTGCCAAGTCAGGGCGGAGGAGGAGGAGGAGGAGGCGGCGGCGGGGGGGGGGGGGGGGGCAAAATTCTCCCTCCGCTGCCAGCCCAGCGCACTGATACCGAAGTCTTGCCCTACTGGGACACACCCAAGCTCCAGCCAAGCACAGTATCCTCTTTGCAACCGTGGACAATCCTGCAAACAGCCCAAGACACTACTATACCTTTCATGCTGCTTAGCCCACAAACAAGCACTGCATTTTACCAATTGTCTATTTCAATTGCCGCTTCTGCACTTTTCTTTTACGAACGCTAGGCAAAACTTGCTTTTTTTAAAGCCCGCTAAGCTAACTGCTCTTACCACATTCTCCCCCAACCAATTCCACACTACAATTACACGGCGGCCACTGAAGAAATATTTGCTCCCATTCCTTTTCAATTTCCTGCTTTTCCAGGCCCCCTAGTCCTAGTCTTTTCGCAAAGCCGAAACAAGCCATTCACGTGCACCCCGTTCCACTTCACTCACTAGTTCATATAGCTCTATCCTAGCTCCCCTCAGCCCCCTTTTCTCCAAGCTGGCTCCAGGCAGCACTGGCTCTGCCGGGAGAAACTTTGCGCCTACTCTCTTTCGCACCGTCCATACACATCAACAACAGCAAGCGCTGCCACGCTTACCCTACGCTTTTATTCTGGTCCGGGGGAAAAATAGCCCCCTGTCCGCTCACAGCCTTACCCTACCCGCACGGGCTACGCCTTTACTCTGCCGTCTCCCCTTTTACAAGGGGTGCGGGAGCATGGGCCCTGCGCTTTCTGCCGGGGAGTGAGCACCTTCAGTCCAGGCAATAACCGCAGGATCCCTCTGGCTGAAGGGCCCCACGCTCTCCTAACCTTGGGGATCTAAGGGGTAAGGGAGGAGGGGGGGGGGGCGGACAACAACAGTGCCTTCCACACCCTGCGCGCGGCGGAAGCCGGCCCTTTACATCCAGCCCACCACTTAGCGTTCTGACTTTCAAGGAAGCCATTTCAGGACCACAAGGTCTTTGCCTTTCTCCTTTTCCACGCTTTTCCCGGCGACCTGTCCCGCCTTTATTCGCAGGCCAGCTTGCCCCGCACACGCTGGACAAAGGCCTTTGCCTTTTGCAAACCTTTAGTCCCTGCTTCCCTCCGTCCCTTCCTAAGGCTGGGCTTCAATTGCTTTAGGGGAGGGCAACACAAAGAGCCGGACACAGAAAAAAGGCTTGCACCTGGGGGCAAGGCGGGAGGCCTGCTTTTCCGTCCACCGGCCTTGCACCAAAGCCAATGGCAAAAGAGAAAAGCCAAGGACTACGGCCGGACGACACCTGCCTGGCAAAGCAGCAGGCGGCAACAAAAAACAACAGCTAAAAAGCCTACAGCACCTGGTATTCCCAGGCGGTCTCCCATCCAAGTACTAACCAGGCCCGACCCTGCTTAGCTTCCGAGATCAGACGAGATCGGGCGTGTTCAGGGTGGTGTGGCCGTAGGCAGGGAGACAGCTTCCCTCTACCCCTCTAAACCTTCACTCAGCCCGCCTTTGCTCCTCCTCCCCTTATTCCTTTCTCTCTGGCTCCTCCCAGCCCTTACCACCTTCTGCCTTTTCTGCACATGCACGGCTTCAGCAGCCACCGCTTTTTCCCTCCCTTATGGACGCACACTCCCCTTTCCCCTTACCAAGCACTCAGCCTTTCTGCAAAACCACACACCAGCAGCCTTACTCTCACCTCCTCTCTGGCCAGGGCCCCCACACCCGTCTTCGGCAAAGGCCTGCTCCACTCTCACTCTCAAAGCACCAGCCTTTCGCTTAGCCCTGCTCTAGCAACAGCCACCCTCAAACCCACAGCACGCCAAACAAACACTAAATGTCAAAGGCTCTACTCTCCTTCTAACCCGCCCCCTCCCACAACCACCTGGCAAGCAGGCCACAACCGCTTAGCTGCACACCAAGCCAACCTTCACAAACACGCCTCCCCGCCGGACACTTACCAGCGCACCCCACCACCACTTTCCTCCCGCACAAAACAACGCAGCGCAGCTCTGACACTCCTTTTTCACTCCCCCCACCCCACAATGCTTCTCCTTCCTACAATCGCCACAAATTATGTGCTGCCTTTAAACAACTCATTCAGAGGCAGCTACAGCGCTGCCCACGGGCTCTGCCAAGTCAGGGCGGAGGAGGAGGAGGAGGAGGCGGCGGCGGGGGGGGGGGGGGGGCAAAATTCTCCCTCCGCTGCCAGCCCAGCGCACTGATACCGAAGTCTTGCCCTACTGGGACACACCCAAGCTCCAGCCAAGCACAGTATCCTCTTTGCAACCGTGGACAATCCTGCAAACAGCCCAAGACACTACTATACCTTTCATGCTGCTTAGCCCACAAACAAGCACTGCATTTTACCAATTGTCTATTTCAATTGCCGCTTCTGCACTTTTCTTTTACGAACGCTAGGCAAAACTTGCTTTTTTTAAAGCCCGCTAAGCTAACTGCTCTTACCACATTCTCCCCCAACCAATTCCACACTACAATTACACGGCGGCCACTGAAGAAATATTTGCTCCCATTCCTTTTCAATTTCCTGCTTTCCAGGCCCCCTAGTCCTAGTCTTTTCGCAAAGCCGAAACAAGCCATTCACGTGCACCCCGTTCCACTTCACTCACTAGTTCATATAGCTCTATCCTAGCTCCCCTCAGCCCCCTTTTCTCCAAGCTGGCTCCAGGCAGCACTGGCTCTGCCGGGAGAAACTTTGCGCCTACTCTCTTTCGCACCGTCCATACACATCAACAACAGCAAGCGCTGCCACGCTTACCCTACGCTTTTATTCTGTTCCGGGGGAAAAATAGCCCCCTGTCCGCTCACAGCCATGCCCTACCCGCACGGGCTACGCCTTTACTCTGCCGTCTCCCCTTTTACAAGGGGTGCGGGAGCATGGGCCCTGCGCTTTCTGCCGGGGAGTGAGCACCTTCAGTCCAGGCAATAACCGCAGGATCCCTCTGGCTGAAGGGCCCCACGCTCTCCTAACCTTGGGGATCTAAGGGGTAAGGGAGGAGGGGGGGGGGGCGGACAACAACAGTGCCTTCCACACCCTGCGCGCGGCGGAAGCCGGCCCTTTACATCCAGCCCACCACTTAGCGTTCTGACTTTCAAGGAAGCCATTTCAGGACCACAAGGTCTTTGCCTTTCTCCTTTTCCACGCTTTTCCCGGCGACCTGTCCCGCCTTTATTCGCAGGCCAGCTTGCCCCGCACACGCTGGACAAAGGCCTTTGCCTTTTGCAAACCTTTAGTCCCTGCTTCCCTCCGTCCCTTCCTAAGGCTGGGCTTCAATTGCTTTAGGGGAGGGCAACACAAAGAGCCGGACACAGAAAAAAGGCTTGCACCTGGGGGCAAGGCGGGAGGCCTGCTTTTCCGTCCACCGGCCTTGCACCAAAGCCAATGGCAAAAGAGAAAAGCCAAGGACTACGGCCGGACGACACCTGCCTGGCAAAGCAGCAGGCGGCAACAAAAAACAACAGCTAAAAAGCCTACAGCACCTGGTATTCCCAGGCGGTCTCCCATCCAAGTACTAACCAGGCCCGACCCTGCTTAGCTTCCGAGATCAGACGAGATCGGGCGTGTTCAGGGTGGTGTGGCCGTAGGCAGGGAGACAGCTTCCCTCTACCCCTCTAAACCTTCACTCAGCCCGCCTTTGCTCCTCCTCCCCCTATTCCTTTCTCTCTGGCTCCTCCCACCCCTTACTATCTTTTTCCTTTTCTCCATATGCACTTCTCCAGCATTGCCTGCTTTTCCCTCCCTTATGGATGCGCACTCTCCCTATGCTCTTCCCTTTCCCCTTACCAAGCACTCAGCCTTTCTGCAA
Source organism: Microcaecilia unicolor (assembly GCF_901765095.1). NCBI lineage: Eukaryota > Metazoa > Chordata > Amphibia > Gymnophiona > Siphonopidae > Microcaecilia > Microcaecilia unicolor. The sequence continues at coordinate 63,913,455 of NC_044031.1, read as the reverse complement.
AACGACAGATGCACAGCCATGGTCAGCCTTTCTCTCACCTTTTCTCTGGCCAGGGCCTGGACACGGTCCAGGGTTGCCAGGTGGGAAAAGAAATTCCTGCTGAAAAGTAGCCCAAGCTTCTTCTACTTTACCATGGTATGCTGGCTTCATATTCATAGTTTGGGTTGTGTGAGAGTGTTTGAGTCTGTGTGTTTTCAATAACCATAATTAATATGTATGAGATATATTCATGTGCTAATGTATCATTGTCCACCCCTTGCCCCCCCCCCCCCCCCCACACACAACAAAAAAATGAAACTATCAGGCTACACCCATGGATGCTCTGGATGTGACAAGATTTTCCTTCTTTTGTTATCCTGTAGGAATAATGGTACTTGTAATAAGCCTTTGATTTAACCACTCTTTGGTGGCATCATGTATTCAATTCAATCTGGTTAGTTTTATTAGGAGCGGTAAGGGAAGCCTCAAAAAGAGTTTGAACCCTTCAAACCTGCATCTCTAAATGTAAGATGATACTATCTTGCATTTTCCATTTATGAAATAGATAGGCTGTCTTTATCCCGTAAAACTGCCATAGGAGCCTCCCAAAAAAGTATTGGTTGGTTCAAATGCTCTTGCCGACACACATCCCGCCATTGCCGACACCCCATGCCGCCGCCAGCACCACCTCCAACAAGTTTGACCCCCCCCCCCTCGACCGGCCCACCTACCATCCATCACCATCTGTACCTTTGGTGGTGGGGGCCCAACCCCCCGCCAGCCGAAGTCTTCTTCCTGCTTTTGGTTTCTTCTGAGTCTGATGTCCTGCTGCACGTACAACGTGCAGGACGTCAGACTCACAGAAACAGAACGAAGCCCTGCAGATCGCAAGGGTCCCCCACCAGCAAAGGTACAGACGGCGACGGCGGGTTGGCGGGGGGGGGGGTGAGAGGGGCATGGGTAGGGGGGTCCAGGGCCAAATTTACGGGGGCCCAGGCCCCCATAGCAGCTACGCCCCTGATGCAGACTACATGTGAAGTAACTTACAAAAGTTGGAAAACCAGTCAGCTATGATTTAATATGAATAAATGTAAATTAAGCATTTGGGGTTTAGAAATACAAATGAGTTGTATGCAGTAGAGGGGGAGAGAGAAAGGCCGGTTATGCACGGACCAGGAGAGAGACCTTGGGATGATAGTGTCTGAAGGTAAGGTAGCCAAACAATGTGATAAGGCAATGGCCAAAGCCAGAGAGATATCAGACTGCATAATAGAGAGCTGCACAGGAACGGGTTAACGGAAATCCCACAGGGATGGACACACATCCTATGGGGTTCCTGCAGAAATGTAGCACCAAGCCAGCCTACTTATCCCTTCCTTGTATTTGTAAGCTAGTTTAGCAATTATAATATATTATATACAAAAAATTAATGGATATGATTGATAGCATTGAAATACCCTTAAGCGCTGAGAGGGGAAATCATCAACATGGGCTACTGTTCAATTTTCAACAATTTTGTTGATGATACAGCAAATTGAACACCTTAGTCATTATGGGTATACCAAAAGTCGAATATCAGAACATACAGAATAAAAAGAAAAACAATGCAATTATTGTCTGCCATTGAACTTTTTACATTATTAAACCCAAACCCCCTTTGCATTATCTGCCCTACCCTCTATATTAGTGCAGCCATTATATTGATAACAGCATAGCACAGATGTGGTAGACATACAATAGCCAATCAAAGGTCAATAGGTGGTAAAGAGGGAAATACGATGTCCGCTAGCATTTTTAGGAAAGTCCTGTCACCTAATTGTTTACCGAACCCCTCCCCCCAACTAACCCCCCCCCCCCCCCCGAAAAACAGACAAAGATGAACCCCTCCCAAAATAAATATAAACCATATTCATATGGAAATATATAGACCCATAATATACATAAAAACCAGGACAGCTGCACCATCCTTAATAATTACGAACTGTCGCTGCACCAGGCAAAAGGGTGTACTCTTATCCCTTCCAGTACTATTGCCTAAAGGAACCTAGAGAACTCTTGAAGGGAGTGAATATATATATCCCAAACCACAAGAAACAATTTTCGTCACTTAGAACACTTTGCTTGCTTTTGTTCCAGAAGTATCAATGCATGCATACAATTTCTCAAGTCCAAAAAGAGGGAACCACATCACCTACCCACACACACAAAATAACTTGCTTGCCCAATGCTCCTGCGCTACGAAGAAGCAGAGCCTGAGAACGGTTAGGAACATGAACATATCTCTCTATATAAAACACACCTCCAACGTTCTGAAGCCTCCACAAGTCCCAACGTTCTAAATGCATGGTGGTGAAACCAGGAATTCACCCATGAGTGTTGGCCCCGCCCCCCGCATCAAACGTCATGACGTCGAGGGCGGACCAATGACACTCAACCAATCGCATCACAAACCCGTTACTAAGCGACGGAACGTGACATAAGACACATCGCAGAACAATGAAAACCAGCAGCACACAGTTGCTACGCGACGTCAACAGCAACGATAAAAGGACCGTGTAGATCTCTGCTCTCCACACAAACAACGGACATGGAGGGCATAGGAGGGAAGGAAAAAAACCAGCGCAAACACACACACTCTCACTCTTAACTGGCTATAATGAGCAACTGCCACTATCACAGGGACTGCTAGCACCTCTCGCTCACACACACATACACACGGGACACAGAGGGGATGGAAGACAAGGAACGAATCGTTGGGCATGGAGGGGGCTGCAGGGGAGATAAGGCAATAACTGCCTCAAATGTTTGTGCTGTGCTATGTACAATTATAATGCTGTCTCTTCATTTTGACCCTACCCTTTCACACAGATGCACACACACACACGCACCCACACACATACACACACTCTCTCACACAGACACACAAACACGCCTTATATGGTTCAGCTGTCCTATGTAAAATTTCACTGCTGTCTCTTCATTTTCACCCTACATGTGCACACTCTCTTTCACACAGAGACACATACACACCCATTCTCTGTGTCACACACACACAGACACACATACATATACACACTCTCACTCTCTCTATAGCCTTGCTAGCGCCCGTTTCATTTGTTTACGAAACGGGCCTTTTTTACTAGTACTAACATATGTAACATAGTAGATGACGGCAGAAAAAGACCTGCACGGTCCATCCAGTCTGCCCAACAAGATAAATTCATATGTGCTACTTTTTATTTGTACCTGTCCTCTTCAGGGCACAGACCGTATAAGTCTGGCCAGCACTATCCCCGCCTCCCAACCACCAGCCCCGCCTCCCACCAACAGCTCTGGCACAGACCATATAAGTCTTCATGTTTATCTAAAAGTAGCCCTGCTGGTGAAAGTGGCAAAACTAGGCCTAGCAATCTCTCAAGGTAACCTAGGATGGCCTTCCAAAAAAATTTTTTTATCTTCAGACAACCCCAGAAACCATGAAAAAAAGTGTTATGATCTTGATGACATTTTTGACAAACCGGGTTCTCTATTCCGCCCATTTAACATACCTGTTCTTATGTGAAATATGTTCTGTGTAATGTGCGAAACTGACATTCCTGCAATTCACCACTCACTGATATCTCAGGGATATGCTTAATGAGTTTATAAAAGTCTAGGGAAGGGGCAGGTAGTTCTAAATCCTGACTCCTTTTGAAAATAAGGTCCTAGTGATTCTGAGCTGGGGAGATTAACTGCATTTCTTTATGAAGGGAAGAGAGCGGCAGGCCTCCATCTCTAAACTTGTCACAAAACTCCTGAAAACAGTGACCCATTTAAAAAGCCAATGCTTCCGAGTTTAACGAGCGAATATAATGCTGTAATTATTGATACGCCAAAACAATCCCTGGGTTCAGCAACCCCCCATAGCAGTGGCGTAGGAAGGGGGGGCGGGAGGGGCGGTCCGCCCCGGGTGCACGCGCTCGGGGGGTGCCGGCCCCGCTGGTTCCCTGCTCTCTCTGCCCCAGAACAGGTTACTTCCTGTTCCGGGGCAGAGAGAGCAGGGAACCAGCGGGGCTGACGCAGCTCCGAGTGACGTGCACTCGGGGCGGATTGGCCCTCCTGCAGGTAAGAATGCAGTCCGGGGGGGGGTGTGCTCCAGGAGGGGGGGTGCGCCGCAGGGGGGGGGGGGTCGCGCCGTGCTGCACCCGGGGGGGGGGGAGTGTGCAGCGGCGACCCGTCCCGGGTGCCATTAGCCCTCGCTACGGCACTGCCCCCTAGTCTGCAAAGTCTCCCAACGCTCAAAACATGTTGTAGAGGAAAAGCAGCCCAAGAGGAACAGGGGCAACTGTTAAGTTGGGTTATTTTACCACAAGTCAGGTTATTTTAGTATAGAGGACAGGCGAGGATGGAGGAGATTCCAGTGGGGACAGGTGGGGATGGAGGAGATTCCAGTGGGGTTTGGGCAGTGGTGATCCTTGGTCAGCTGCTACCTGGGGAGGATTGCTGCAGCACAACCCCCCTCCCCCGGTACAGCATGACACCCCCCCCCCCCCAGCAAATCACCTCCCCCAGCGTATCTTGTCACTTTTCAGGTTGGTGGCCTCCCCTCTCCCTGGGACATTGGGTGCTCCCCATGCAGTGCTCCCCTGACCCGCTTCCCTGCAGACACCTCTTTCCCCTTGGGTTCCCGGCCTAACCATTAAGTCTGCCCCTGAGGAATGGGTCACCTCCTGACTCCCATGGCCTTTGGGCTTCCTCTTGCCTGCCATGTCACTTAACCCCCACCAACTGACTGTAAGATTTCCTATTTCCTCCTAGTCTCCCAGTTCCTCCTCTGAACTAGATACAGCCAGGATCCACTCTCCAACATGGCCTATTTCCCCACATTGGTAACACACTGGCTCAACCATTTTTCTTCTCCCTGGGGTCCTGTTTTCCCCAGACACCCCTTCAGACTTAAGCATAGTCCCATCAGTCTCTAAACAAAGTCCCTCTCCAAGTCCCAGAACCTGGATCATGGTGTCCAACTCTGCCATGTCCATTCCTTCTGCTGGCGACTTGGGCTCTGGCTCTTTTAGCCTCTGGACTTCTCTCTCCGGTCTACTACTACTACTTAGCATTTCTATAGCGCTGCCAGGGTTACGCAGCGCTGTACAAGTTTAAACATGGGGAAGGACAGTCCCTACTCAAGAGAGCTTACAATCTAAAGATGACAAACTATGTAGTCAGTGTAGGTATCATGAATGGGGAAGGTGGTTAGGCGCCAAAAGCAAGGGAGAAGAGATGGGCTTTGAGTAAGGACTTGAAAATGGGCAGGGAGGGTGCATGGCGTATGGGCTCGGGAAGTCTGTTCCAGGCATAAGGTGATGCGAGGCAGAAGGGGCAGAGTCTGGAGATAGCGGTGGTGGAGAAGGGTACAGATAGGAGTGATTTGTTCTGAGAGCGAAGGTTACGGGTGGGAACATACGGGGAGAGGAGGGTGGAGAGGTAATGGGGGGCTGCAGATTGAGTGCACTTGAAGGTCAATAGGAGAAGCTTGAACTAAATACGGTAGCAGATCGGGAGCCAGTGAAGCAACTTGAGGAGGGGGTGATATGAGAGTATCGGTTCACGCGGTAGATAAGACGTGCGGTGGAATTTTGGACAGATTGAAGGGGGGATAGGTGGCTAAAGCGGGAGGCCAGCGAGGAGAAGGTTGCAATAGTCAAGACGAGAGGTAACGAGCGAGTGGACGAGGGTTCGGGTGGTCTGTTCAGAGAGGAATGGGCGAATTTTGCTAATATTATAGAGGAAGAAGCGACAGGTCTTAGCTGTCTGCTGGATATGGGCAGAGAAGGAGAGGGAGGAGTCGAAAGTGACTCCGAGATTGCGGGCTGAAGAGGCGGGGAGGATGAGGGCGTTGTCAACAGAGATGGAAAGTGGGGGAAGAGGAGAAGAGGGTTTGGGTGGAAAGACAAGGAGCTCAGTCTTTGCCATGTTCAGTTTCAGATGCCGGTTGGACATCCAGGCAGCGATGTCTGAAAGGCAGGCCGAAACTTTGGCCTGGGTTTCGACTGTGATGTCGGGAGTGGAGAGGTAAAGCTGGGTGTCATCAGCATAGAGATGGTACTGGAAACCATGTGACGAGATCAGTGAGCCCAGGGAAGAGGTGTATATCGAGAAAAGAAGCGGTCCAAGGACAGATCCTTGAGGAACCCCAACAGAGAGCGGGACGGGGGTGGAAGAAGAGCCATTGGAAAATACTCTGAAGGTGCGTTGGGAAAGATACGAAGAGAACCAGAAGAGGACAGAGCCCTGGAACCCGAAAGAGGACAGTGTGTTAAGAAGTAAATTATGATTGACAGTGTCAAAGGCGGCAGATAGGTCGAGGAGGATGAGGATGGAATAGTGACCTTTGGATTTGGCAAGGAACAGGTCATTGCAGACTTTAGAGAGTGCTGTTTCTGTCGAGTGTAATGGGCGAAAGCCGGATTGAAGCGGATCGAGGACGGCCTGAGAGGAGAGGAAATCAAGGCAGCGGCTGTGGACAGCGCATTCAAGTAATTTGGAGAGGAAGGGTAGAAGAGAGATGGGGGCGGTAGTTGGAGGGACAGGTGGGGTCAAGTGATGGTTTTTTTGAGAAGTGGTGTGACTACAGCATGCTTGAAGGTGTCAGGGACAGTAGCAGTGGAGAGGGAGAGGTTGAGGATGTGACAGATTGAGGGGTTAACTGTAGGAGAGATGTTTGTAAGCAGATTGGTGGGAATGGGATCAGAGGAACAGGTGGTGCACTTAGAGGTCTGAACCGCCTCCGCCTTCCCATGGCTCCGACGTCCTCCTCGACCATCCGATGGGATGCAGCCTGCAACACAAGAGAAGAATCCAAGTACGGACTGCCTGTTTCCCCGGTCCTACACTTGCACTACTTCTTAAAACTCGTACCAGAATTCAAACCAAACAAGCCTTTCTACAGTTTACTGGAACTGCCCTTCTCAGTTAGGATCCTCCCTCGCCTCCCCCCTAGGTACCCTTTACCTGGGTAGGCGAGTAATGAGCCTTTATCAGCGTTGGCCCCCTCGACAGGCTTCAGGAACCTCCAGAACACCACCACCTCACACTGGCTACTCGTCTGGTCTGTGGAACTCCTCCGACTCTCGACCGCTCCCACTATTTCCAAATTGGAGACCTCCTCTGGAGACTGACGACCTCCCACTCTCTCAAGGCTTCACTACGAGTTTTTTGGTTCCCTTGAACCGGCCTGTAGTCAGTTGGCCTTTCTGCACACTTCCCTGGGGACACAATTACTGCCTGGGTCTAAAAAGCCCTGTGTTCAGTGTTGCCAGGTGGAAAAATTTTTTCCCACCCAATCCAGCATAAAAACTGCCCAAACTCAAACCCCGCCCCTGACACCCCCACCCCCGCATCATCACCCCCGCCCCCGCCGTCATCAACCCCGCCCCGCCGTCACCAGCCCCGCCTCCCCTGCCATCGGCCCCGTCTCCCACATCATCGGCCCCGCCCAAAAACGTCACTAACCCCGCCCCCCGCGGCCAAAAAAGCCGCCCAAAAAACCGCCCTGAAGCCCAAAAAGCAGCCAAAAAAACCGCAACCCGCCGCAGGCAAAAATTTCCCACGGTGGGTCACAGAAAACCGCCCAATTGGGCGGTAAAACCGCCCACCTGGCAACACTGCCTGTGTTCCTCCCTTGGCTTCAGTTTTCAGACAGCTGTATTCAACTTTCTAAGGGAAGCAGGAATCCCCTGATATCCTTGTCTTCAGGTGGTTATTCAACAATCAGGTGGGATAGTGCCATTTGTAAACCCCCAGGGGTCTCTCATCCTATTTCACATACTCTCCACCCAGCCTCACTGGCACTTGACTTCTCGAAAAGGATTCAAACAGTTCTCCTCTATAGCTGCTTGTACGCCTAACCTCAAGGACTGGGGCTCCTCCTTCACTCAGGGTGACTGTTCTCCCCGTTATCACTGCTGCTGCTGTGAATCCTTCCCTGCAATACCCTCTGGTAACCGGTCACCCTTCTGGTACTCCGGTAGTGCCCCTTGACACCTTCTTTGGGGAATATAGCCCTGGTTTCTCCACTTTCACAAATATGCAAATTAGACACAGTAGATGCAAATACACTTTATTAGCATCTGGCTCCAGTTTTGTGGGGAACACCTTCTTTCCAGCTTATTAGCCAATTGGTTTCTTCTCCACTGAGCCCACTTACTGAAGAGACATGGGTCTCAGTGTAAAACAGCCACCTCCCCTGGATAGGACTTTCTTCACTCTCCTTAACTCTGCAGTCCTATCCTCCACCCCACGGCTGTTAGTCCATTTCAAATAATCCACAGTATCATTAATAACATGTCCATAGTCAGGTAAGTATCTTATGGGTTTTTGAGGGAACCTTCTCTCTCAGCTTCCAATTCTCCTCCAGCAGGCCTCTTCCTTCACTTTCACATTCTGACTTTATCCATTCCAGGTCCTCATCTCCTCTCTTCTTTCTCTTCTTAGAGGGTGCTCTTTATGGGGTGGCAATAATCCTCACCACCTCTTTAGGCCCCTCCCCTGATTCCAGAAAGATCCAGGACCAGAACTCTCTTCACCTGTCTCTCCCCAACTCTGACCACTCCCCTAGTGGCCCCTTCCGGAAAACAGGTCCTGTATCCTGAGCACCCCCTAGCTGTCCCTCCAGGTCATTATGGGGACGTACCTCTCTTGGCTCCCTCTAGTGACCAGAGTGGGCATTTTCCATGTTTTCTGTTGGAGAGTGCCCTCTGGCGGCTTCGTTAGGGTAGGGCAGTCCTGTGTTTATCACACCCTGTGAACCTCTCTACTGCATAATTAGCAGAAAGGAGGAGGTGATAGACCCCATACAAGTTATTGGTGAGGCCTCATCAGTGTGTTTTCTCTAGCAAAAAAGGTGCCGGTACTCAAATGCTAGGCCACCCTTCAGGAGTGGGGTGATCACTGAGAGACCCACCCCATAATAGCCAGGCCCCCTGCAACCAGTCACAGAATCTATGACAAGGCAGAATTGGTGTGTAGAGCCTGAGCTCTTTCATTAAAACTTGGGGGACCATGGATCATTTTTAGCAGACAATGGAAAAGGTGCCGGTACTCAGTACCTCCAAGTACCCCCTCAAAAAAAGTCCTGGGCCTCACTTGGAGTAATATGTTCAGTTTTGGAGGTCATATCTTAGTAAGGATATAAAGAGTCTAGAGGCAGTCCGAAGGGTAGTGGTGTAGGATCTGTACCTGCCAACACATCAAAATGGATTTGAGGCCCTAAATATTTATACCCCGAAGAAAATAAAAGACAGGGAGGTATTATAGAGACATTTAAATACTTGAAAGATAAAAAATGTATACTCAGACATTGGCTGCAGGCTGAGCCACCCTCCTTTTGGTACTGGAGAAATAGGTTCCATGAGCTAATTCTCTGGGAGGCCAGGGAGGCTTACGGTAACCCAAAGAAAAGAAAGATCTTTGTTAATATATGGTCTAAATATTTACAGAATATCTCCCACAAGGCTAGAAGTGCAGTGCTTAACAAATTGGATACATCCTAGATAGTGAGACATCCAGCAGATATTTGCTCCGGATTTTGGACCGGTTAAGACCTATAATAGATAGTGCTAGTATAATTACCATGAAATAAGTAGATAAAGGTAAAGGAGTAAAATAAAGGGGGGGTTGGGGGGGAGGGGGAGGAAAGGATGTAAAATAATGATGATGATGTTAGACTAGATGCACATGTACAATTATGACATGACTGAATGTTTACAAAATGTTTGACTTTATTGGTTTCGTTTGACGTGGTACATCATCAATAAAAACCGTTGAAATATAAATACTTGAAAGATATTGATGCACAAATAACAAACCTTTTTCTAAAGGAGGGGAAGCTATAAGACTAGGGGACATGATTATAGGCACCAGCTCCATGGGTGCAGCGTATCTCCAATACTGAGCAAGCTCTCCTTCATTGTGTCCAGGGAGGGGTAAATTGTACTGTGTTTGATGTTATAAATAGCCCCCAGGTAACCTGAGAACCTATACAAAAATAGGACTCATAAAATCATATCGATGAACCAAAGCTTAATTAAGCAATTTATTATTCAAAAGTCAAAAGTCATCTTTGCAAGAATGGATGTGTGTTCCGGCAGCTCTAAACTTGGAGCTTGCATACACACACACACACACACACACACACACACACACACACACATGATTTCTATAAGATTCCACAGATTTTATAGTTACATTTAAGTGTCTGCCCCTAAATTTTTCTCATTGGCCAACGGTCACCTACCTGTCAGCTAGTGTTCTATTAACAGCAGCTGGGACTTCTCACTCCCTTTCTCCTTTCTAACTTTCTCTCTGTAGTTTCTTTGTTCATAGTTGCAGATGTCCATTTTCCCCGCCTTCTGATCTTGCCTCATGCAACTGTCCTGTTTCTGTTATAGGTGAGCCCTTAGGTTCCCTGAGGCCCCGCAAGACCTCAGAGGACAGCCGCGCACCCCGAATCTTCACCCGCGGCGACCGCCGTTCACCAAGGGTTGAGCCCCCAGCTGCAGGCGACCAGCAGGACTGCTGGAACCGCGGGGTGACGGCCGGCCTGGCTGGTAGTCAGCAACACAGTCTCTGAAGGGCAGCTAGCAAGGACGGCTAGCACTGAAGAGGAACACAGTCTGTGAAAGTGGCTAGCAAGGACGGCTAGCGCTGAAGAGGAACACAGTCTCTGGCTAGCAAGGACGGCTAGCGCTGAAGAGGAACACAGTCTCTGAAGGTGGCTAGCAAGGACGGCTAGCCTGAAGATGGAACCAGTCTCTGAAGGTGGCTAGCAAGGACAGGTAAGGACCCGGGACAGGACAGCAACAGTTTATTTCAGCTCTGGGGCCTGACTAAAGTTGTTCACAAGCCCCTTCCTCCCCCTTCTCCTGTTCCTGCTTCTTACAGAAAACTTCTTTTTGTTACACTGTTATATGGAAACACAATACCTTTATTTATTTCCAACATTTGATACCCCCACTCATTTTCAAATGTTGACACCTATGGACAGGATATGAGGTTGTAAAGAGGTAGACATAGGAGCAATGTCAGAAAATATATATATATTTTTTTTTTCACAGAAAGGGTGGTGCCCTCCCAGAGAAGGTGGTGAAGACAAAACTGGTGATGATATTCAAAAAGGAATGGGATATACACAGAGGATGCAACCAAAGTGTTGAGCAGGTCAGCTTAAAATGGTGAAATGATTTGTGCACTTAAGAAGGCACAAGGAGGGGGTTAGCCTGCACAGAGTGACAGTTACAACCCTAAACACCTTACTGGACAGACTAGATGGGTATTTCTTTATCTGCCAACATCATTTGTGCTTATTCACATATTTTCTACCATTTTTCAGAGTTATTCTTACCAGATCAAAGTCATTTTTGGTTATACAGCATTTTTATTCGTAATTTTCAAATAAACAACCAACTTGAAACATAACAAGATTCATGTTATCACCCCTCACCCAAATCCCTCCCCTTTGTCCTACAACAAAAAGAATCAAACAGAGTAGGTTCCAGGTACCTGATCCACCTCCACTTGCCCTCCTTCCTTCACCCCCTTCAAGTCTAAACGGGTTAGTGAATTGTTGTGGTACTACCATGGCCCCGACGGAGAAGTGGATGGATTGAATAACTGATATAATGTTTGTAGCCCTAGTTGAAAAGTGCAAACAAAAAAAAAAACATATATGCAAGAATGCAACAGAAGGAACTTCAGTCAGAGCAAGCCATGCACAAACTGGTGCCTGCAGCAGACAGGGAGAACAACAGATTTAAAGAAGAGAGAGATTAAAAATCTGTTTGGGGAAAATAAAGATAAATCAATTTGAAATATTTTTTGTCATCAAGGAAAAGGGAAGAGCAAAGTCTCATGTAGGGTTATGAAAACTTGTTGGCCACTTTTGCTGGAATAGGAAGGATTTGGAATTGATGCTAATAAAAATGTATCCAAATGGTTTTATGTACATTCAGACTTGCCTACATATGAATAATCCACAGTCTATAATGGAAATGGAAGTTATTATTGTAGTACGCATTTTTCTCTGAGGACAAGCAGGCTTGCATATTCTCACAAGTGGGTAGACGCCGACCCGCCTCTTCCTCCCCATCTTACATGGATGCAAATTTTCTTTACAATTGTGCAGAGATTTACAGAATGCACAGGAAATGGGACAGATTTACAGGAAGTGTGCGGAGCTCTTTAGGAAATGAAATGTCTGTTGGCGAATGCGATGTGAGTTTCAGAGAAGCCGTAGTGGCTTATAGCTTGCTCTGATCATCTTTTTTTTTTTTTAATATCACACAGTTATTTTACAAAATGAAGCTGATTTTTAACCACTTTGATTAGTCATACTGAAAATACAGTAATCTATCTGGCCCAATTATTTATTTATTCGTTACATTTGTATCCCAGCTTTCCCACTTATTAGTAGGCTCAAAGAGGCTTTCATAGTTCCAGAGAGGTGGTTACAGACTCCGGTGTGAACAAATACAGTATAGGGGTACTATTACAGTGACAAGTACAGTCAAGAAGTATTGGTAAATAGGTTGGGGTGATTCAGACAAAATGTTAGGGTGTGATCATGGGTTATTTATTTGTTACATTTGTATCCCACATTTCCCCACCTTTTTGCAGGCTCAATGTGGCTTACAATATTTGGTTATGGCATTCGCCATTCCAGAGTAAAAATTACATTTGGAGTAGTACAGAGAAGAGGATAATAGGCATAGAGAGAAACCAGTTGGAATAAAAGGAAGGTGTTGATGTGTTGCCTTTACAATTATTGATCGTTGTTGTGATATGCCTTATTGAAGAGATATGTCTTCAGAGATTTGCGAAAGTTGGTTAGTTCGTAAATTGTTTTTAAGTTACGTGGTAAGCCGTTCCACAGCTGTGTGCCCGTGTATAAAAAGCTGCCCGCATGTGTTAGTTTGTATTTCAGTCCTTTGCAGCTGGGGAAGTGTAGATTAAGGAATGTGCGGGCTGATCTTTTAGCATTTCTGGGTGGTAAATCAGCAAGGTCTGACATGTAGGCCGGGGCATCTCCGTGAATGATTCTCCGTGAATGATTTTATGAACGAATGTGCAGATCTTGAATGTGATACATTCCCTAAGTGGTAGCCAGTGTGTAGCTTTTCTCTTAGTGGTTTTGCACTTTTGGCTTGAAAACTGTCCATTTCCTGATGAAAATGCCATATTTAATTATTCGGTGTTTATGTCAGATACTGTGGGGTATGCTTTCTTGAACAGGTGAGTTTTTAGTGTTTTTTTTTTTTTGTCGGAATTCTAGATGATTATTGGTAGATTTCAGGCATTTTGGTAGAGAATTCCAGAGCTGTGTGCATATGTAAGAGAAACTTGATGTGTATATTGATTTATACTTCAGGCCTTTACAACCAATCATATAGCTTTGTACATTAAGTTTAAAAAAATCAAAATCAAAGTATTTTCTTACCCTTATCAACTTTCTCACCATATAAAAAAATTCTTAGTCAAGGCTTGGACCTGAAGGCCTGGACTTAAAGTATTATTTCTTTGTTACATTTGTATCCCACATTTTCCCACTTATTTGCAGGCTCAATGTAGCTTACATAGTACCGTAATGGCGTTTGCCAGTTCCGGTATGAACAAATACAAGGTGATATTATGGTAGAATAAGGTTCAGGTATGATTAATACTTTGGGGGAGTTTAGGGGGGAAGAGGAAGAGTTTGGATATGTCCATTACGGTCTTTGGTTTCGTTATGTCGCAGATATCCAGGTTTTTTATGTTGGCTCGGTGGAGTATGCCTTTCTGACCAGGTTTGTTTTTAGGGTCTTTCGGAAATGTAAGTGGTCGAGCGTAGTTTTTACTACTTTTGGCAGTGCGTTCCATAATTGTGCGCTTAAATAGGAAAAGCTGGATGCGTAAGTTGATTTGTATTTGAGTCCTTTGCTGCTTGGGTAGTGGAGATTTAGGTATGAACGTGATGATCTTGTAGTGTTTCTAGTTGGCAGGTCAATGAGGTCTGTCATCTATCCCGGGGCTTTGCCATAAATAATTTTGTGAACTATTGTGCAGATTTTGAAAGCAATACGTTCTTTGATTGGGAGCCAGTGCAGGTTTTGTCGGAGGGGTTAGGTGCTTTCAAAATGTGTTTTTTTTCCAAATATAAGCCTGGCTGCTGTGTTTTGTGCGGTCTGAAGTTTCTTTATGATTCGTTCTTTGCATCCCGCATAGATTCCATTGCAGTAATCTGTGTGGCTTAATACCATTGATTGCATCAGGTTGCAAAATACTTCCCTTGGGAGGAATGGTTTAACGCGTTTGTTTCCACATTGAGTGGATGGTGGATTTCGCTTGGTTCTCTACTGAAAGGTTTCGATCGATTGTTACTCCGAGAATTTTCTGTCTGTCTGAGATAGGGGGGGAGTAACCTGGGGTGTTGATGTTTGATGGTTTGTATGTATTTTATTGGGATGAGATGTTGAGACAATGTTTTTTTTTCTGTGTTGAGTTTTAGTTGGAATGCATTTGCCCATGAGTTCATGATGTTTAGACTGAGGTTGATTTAATTATTGATTTCTGCCAGATCATGTTTGTAGGGGATGTATATTGTAACGTCATCAGTGTAGATGAATGGGCTAAGGCCTTGGATGGATAAGGCCTTGGCTAGTGAGGTCCTCATGAGGTTGAAGAGGATCGGTGATAGTGGTGATCCTTGTGGTACTCCACAGTCTGGTTTCCAAGGTGATGATATGTTTTTACTTGATTTCACTTGGTATGTTCTGGTGGTTAGGAAACCTTTGATCCATTTGATAGTGTTTCCACTGATTCCGAAGTACTCTAGGAGTCTTAGTAGTATGTTGTGGTTCACCATGTGGACATGTCAAATTGGAGGAGAAAAATGCTTTGCCTATTGCTATTTCCTGCTTGAATTTAGTTAGGAGAGTAAGTAGTACTGTTTCGGTACTGTGTAGGGGGCGAAATCCTGATTGTGAGTCGTGTAGTCATTAAGTTGTTTGGTTACCAAGCCTTCCATTAGTTTGACTACCAATGGGATAGATGCTACTGGGTGGTAGTTGGTGATGTCATTTGTTTTTTTCTTGGTGTCTTTTGGTATTGGGGTGAGTAGGATGTTGCCTTTTTCTTTAGGGAAAATGCCTTGTTGGAGCATGAAGTTTAGGTGTGAAGTGAGGTCTGTTATGAAGTGGTGAGGGGTAGATTTTATTAGGAAGCTGGGGCAGGTGTCCAATTGACAGTGGCTGCTGGAATACCTATTAATCGCCTGGGTAACTGTATCGGCGGTGAGGAGAGCGAAATTTGTCCAGATTCGGTCCACTGGGTCTAGTCCATTGATTACGTTTTCGATGTCTGTGTTGTCCTGAGGTAGCGTTTTGCGTAGATTTGCAAATTGTTTGTTGAAGTATTTAGCAAGGTTGTCTGCAGGTGGGGTGTCAGTGTTGGTTCTGGTAACCGGTGTTGTATCTAGTAGTTTAGTCACGAGTTGGTATAGTTTCTTCGTATTTTTGTAATATGGCCCTATTTTAGTTTTGTAGTATGACCTTTTGGTCTGTCTTAGTTAAAATACCTACAATTTTTAGATTAGATTCAAACTTTAAAAACAGGATTAGCCACCTTTAAAATATTATCATTCCATATGTTACAATAACCCTTATGGCTGCAGGTGTCACTTATATGTGGGTCCAGTAGGTTTTTGTTTTGGATGGCTGACACTTTCCACTTCAGGTGTAACAGAGTGGGATATGGGCCTGGGTTCCCTTCTCTACAGTATACTGCACTGACCACTAGGCTACTCCAAGGATCTGCTTGCTGCTCGAATAGGCCTGACCATAACACCTGAAGCTGTCAGAGGTTGGCATGTACTGTTTATTTCAGATCTTTGGGGGGTGGGGGTGAGGAGTCAGTGACCACTGAGGGGAGTATGGGGGTGATCATACCTTAATCCCTCCAGTGGTCATTTAGGGCACCTTTTTGAGACTTGGTTGTGATTGAAACAAGTCTAGACCAAAATGTGTAACTTCTAGCTCCGGATGTTTTGCTTTGTTCCATTATAGCACAAAAACATCCAAGTTTTGGAAACACCCAACACATCCCCTTGTGATTTGGACCCATTGCATAGAAAAACATGTAAAAAATGTGTTTTGAAGCAATTTGGATGTGTTGTCACAAAAAAAGTCCATCTGCTGCTTTTTGGATGCTGTTGTTTAAAAAATGGGCCCCTAAGCCTCTCATATCTAAAGGGGGGGGAGGGGGAAGATATTAAGTAATTAAAGAATCACAAAGTATGTATGCAAGAGTCTTTTCAGTCCTTGCTTCCTTTTCCTCCTGCTCCCTTTCACATACCTGTTACACTTTTTTTCACAATGCTTTTTTGAGTTTAAACATGTATGTAATTATTTTGCACAGGCATACAGTTTCTATCATTGCTCACAATTCCCTCTGGCATACTCTCACTATGCAGTACTGTTGTTTGTCTATAGTATAAGGGAATTTCACATTTGCTGCCACTTCTCTTCTAAAGGGATTTTAAAATGTGTATACACCGGTTTCTTCAATATATGTTGTTATTGTACTCTGTGTAAGTTAAGTAAATCCTCTCTCTTTCATCTGGTTTTCCCTATTATTTGCATACTATTTCTATTCTAGACTCCTTTTTTTTGTTCTTTTTCCTCTCCCTAAGCTTTTCGGCTTAAAACATTTATATAATCCTCATACACAGGCTGCTCCCAATACCCCGTAGTATACCCTCCTATGTAACAGTCCCATTTGTCTACAATACAAATAAAGGTCTTGCATGCTGTTCTTTTCTCCAACGTGGAATAAAAGCTCTCAATATTTGTATATGCAGACTCCTTTAGTGCACACTGTAGAGACCATGGATATGTGAGCCCAGCAAGTCCCCTTCCCTCCTTTTTTTTTTTTTTTTTTGTTGACTGATGACATTCATATTTCCAGAGCTCTTGTCGTTGCTCACAATACCCCCTTGATTATTCCTTTTATGAAGCCAAGTCTGGCTTCGAATGTACGCGTGCGCCGGGATCCTGCACTTATGCACTAGCCCGAGCCGGTCGTTCCTCAGCAGGTAGACTCAAGGTGGTCTTATTAAACCTCCTTGGGTAGACTACGGTCGGGTGGGTGGAGGTCAGCGGGTGCTACTACCATGGGGAAGAGCAGCCATATGCGGGGAGCATCAACAGGAAAAACCATGCAAGAAAAACTACGCGTCCCAGGATGCCTATTCCCGGTGGTGCCGGCGCGCCCCCTGGTGGTTCCTGCGAGAGCTTCTTCTCAGCTGCTGCAGCAGGGCACTGACTTTTCTCCTCCTTCTTCCTTCCTCCCTCCCAGTGCACGTTTGAGGTCATCAGTTTCCTGCTGCTGCCGCCACCGAGGAGCCGTTGTCGCTGTTACTGCTGTCTGTGCGCTTTCTAACCCCCGCCGAAGAGAGCTTGTTGTCTTTTTGTGCGGGTGCTGGGCTGGAGCCTCAGATTGCGCGGCGGAGCTGGTCATGCGGGCTCGGTGAAGGGCAGAGGAGGGGGCTGGAGCTCGCCCCCTCCCCCGGCACACGGGATCGGAGCGGGGCGGGGGAGCCCGAAGATGCGTCCGCGCTGCCGCTGACTGCCAGTTCCCTGGCCCGGTAAGAGAGCTCGGAGCTTACTGCAAAAAAAACTTTTGTTGCACTTGGCACGGGACTTCCTGTTTCTCAGCTCCTCCAAGTGCAAGTGCATATGGGGGTACACAGGACGGGGGCGGGGAAGATCTTAGCATCGGATCCTTCTCTCCACCGGAAAAAGACCCCAAACTTTTCTCGGCTCCGCAATAGTTTGGTTGCTCAGATTAGTGTAAAAAAAAAAAAAAAAAAGTCTGCTGATGAAGTGTTGCCCGATTTTCTGCTGTGTGTGTGTTTTTAATGGTCGCACAATTAAAAGGCGCCCCAATCCCCGTTCTCTGCTAATAATAATGAAGACATGGGAGGTGAGGGTGAGTTGTATATCCACAACTAGCAAAGGGGATAGGAAGAAGATAAAAAAGAAAATCTGCAGATTGAGCTAGAAGTTACGTTTTGGAAAGGAAGCGCTAGCATAAGGGGTTAGGGGAAGAGGCTCACGACAGGGTAGATTTAGGAGACGGGGGGGCGCAAAACAAATGTTACTCTTAAAGCGTGAGATGAGGTCAGAGAAGTTCCTTAGATGCAAGGAAGTGATGGTAAAGTTGGAGCTTCAGTAGGGTACTAGAAAGATAGTTTGCGTGGGTGCTTATTTTCTCCGGATTTTCATGCATTCTGCCTTGCCTTACCCTGGGCGTGGACGCAATAGGCATGAGTCTGATTTTTGACCACAGTAGTTTCTGGTTGGTCTTGCTGGATTGTACATGTAGGGTCAAATATAACGTTTTCGCTATATACACTACATAGGGGAAAAACCTAGCCCTTACTGAAACGTGGTGGCTCTTCTGTCAGTGTCTTTATCTCTCTGGATGATAAACATTCAGAGTGATTCAGCCTCCTTTCATTCTGTAAGAGAGACCTGCAGAGAGCCAGGTTTGTGACCTGTACCAACGTTTTACGGTGTTTTCTCCCCAGAGATTGGATTGATGGAGTCTCATAAATTGACATTTATCTTCCTGGTAAAATGGGCCAGGTGGTTTCAGCTTCGGTTACTGATTTGTACTGAGTTAGATAAGGAACTGTGAAAATCATTTTGTACAGTAGATAGTAAGACTTGTCTCCCCCCCCCCCCCCCCCCAAGATTTGGTAGATGACTCATTTGGGGTCACTTCAATTGAATTCGCTTATTCTGTGTTAGGTAGCTGTGAGCCAGGAAATTATGTCTTCAAGAGAAATGCTACCATGACTTCTGTAGGACTAGTATATAGCATTAAGAACTAGAGATTTGCATTAAATTTTTGATTTAATTTTTACAACTTTTTTTATGTTCAACCCTGTGACGCAAGTACTGCTGGCCTGTTCTTGAACGATCACCAAAACGTGTTTGATAATTGCAAAATAGATTATGAAACTGGTTGCTCGGGTATGTACAAAAGACAGTTGTTTCTTGATAGTGTAACATAAAGTTTTGAGCCTGTGCTGTAAAACCAGTCGCTGCCCCTTTTCGGGCACATGAACTTCGCTCATTTAAAGCTGCAGTGCCGGCAGTATTAAGTGCTTTGTTTTCAAAGAAAATAATAGCGTCAGTCCTGAAAACCAGTAAGACCATCACTTTTTTGGTCTGGTGTGTAATGCTTTTTCTCGTTTTTCTTAAAATGCGCATACCTGTCCTGAACAATATTAGCATTCAGAGATTTGGGAAGCTTCTTCTATTCAGTGGTGTCGACTTTGACTCAGAGTACATTGGGGTGCTACATATTACAAATTACTGTATGTCTCTCCTTGCAGTGTATAGTGGAGGGAAAACGGCACAGACAGCTGCAGTAGAAACTCTGGAAAAGGGATGGCTTACAAAATAAATAAATAAACAAATATCTGCCTTTGATTTAAAATTGTATGTCAAAACTGTAAGAAAAAGGGGTGACAACTCCAGCTCAAAATGAGGTAGATGGGGGTGGGTGGGGCTGTTGAGGAATCCTGGACATTTCAAGTGAAGACAAGACCAGGGAAGAGAAGTATTTCTTTTAATTTAACTTGCACCTTTTTGGGTGGTGGGGGGTGGGAGAGGAATGAAGGTGTTGGTGTGGATGAGAGGGATTTAAGTGCAGTGTATATATATTGGCCGGGTCAGGTCTGCAAAGTGCAGTAACGGGAAAACTTAGAGCAGCAAATGTTTTACTAGTGGAGGCGGTGACTAATTTCAGGCCTAAAACTAGAGAAAATGGATGTGGCTGGGTGTAATTGGTGTAGTTTAGCAGCTTTCTCCTCACATCTAATCTAGAGATTTAAATCTGCTCCTAGTTTAGGGTCACATTGGAATTCCCCCCTCCCCCCCTTAACAAGTAGCTTCCAGTCAGTGTGCATTATTATTACTGTTTTGCCAGTCCCTAGATTACTATGTTGAAAGAGAAAGTTGCGCTGGATGGAGCTGTCTTTCAGTGGAACTCAAAATATATTCTTATTTATTTTATTTGTTACATGTGTATCCCACATTTTCCAACCTGTTTGTAGGCTCAATGTGGCTTACATAGTACCGGAGAGGCCTTTGCAGGTTCCGGTGTGAACAAATACAGGGTGATGTTGTGATAAGATCAAGTTCATGTGGCACAGCCACATTAGGGAATCGGAGAACGGAAGAGTTGTGTTATGTCCATTACGTGCTTTAGTTTGGTTGTGTTGCAGAGATTAGGCATTTAAGTTGGATCGGTAGGGTATGCCTTTTTAAACAGGTTGGTTTTTAGTGATTTCCGGAAGTTTAGGTGGTTGTACATCGTTTTCGCTTTTGGTAATGCGTTCCACAGTTGTGTGCTTATGTAGGAAAAACTATATAAATAGGAAATATGCAAATTTGAACTTATACCCCTTAATTCAAATGCTTAATCATAAGGTATACAAAAATGTTAACACTTTTTAATTAAATTTAAGTTTAAATTGTGTATTGATACTCAATTGCTTATGGAATTATAATTTTAATTTTGAAAAGTGCTCAGTTCACATGTCAGTCATAATACTACTACTACTACTACTTAACATTTCTAAAGTGCTACTAGGGTTGCGCAGTGCTGTACTGTTTAACAACGAAGGATAGTCCCTGCTCAAAGGAGCTTACAATCTAAAGGACGAAATGTAAAGTTGGGACAGTCTAGATATCCTGGATGGAGGTATAATGGTTATGTGTATAATATATAATAAACGTCACTGGCTGAGTAGAGAACCATCATCGCACTTTGACGTTCTCAAATATAAGGAGTCCATTCTATTTGACCTCAAATTTGTAACAATGGGCAGACTCAATTGAATGACAGAGAGGCATATTTTCAAAGCACTTTGGGAGGCTAAGTTCCATAGGTTTCTATGAAACTTTGGGAGGCTAAGTGCTTTGAAAATAAGCCTCTAGGTTAGCTGTGTAGTAAGTAACAAAAGTGCTTGCATCAAGTGTTTACACCAACAGATGCTTATTCTAATTAGAGATACTATAGTTATGTAACCTTATCTCACATTACGTTGTCCAAAGCAAATGTTAGACCAATAACGAAGCCTCCCTTGGCTAAGGTAGTAAGCGAACGCTATAAGACATCTGTTGATGGAAAAAAGCATTGTCTTCTGTGAGCCGATAACAACCTTACAGCAAGTTACTGAAAATAA
This sequence comes from Microcaecilia unicolor, assembly GCF_901765095.1. NCBI lineage: Eukaryota > Metazoa > Chordata > Amphibia > Gymnophiona > Siphonopidae > Microcaecilia > Microcaecilia unicolor. The sequence continues at coordinate 63,892,205 of NC_044031.1, read as the reverse complement.
GTACTTATCTGAAAAGTTGTCCAATGATGTATGTACCTTATGAATAAGCATTTCAGTGGAACTCGACACATAACTGGTGAAGAGCAAGTATAATTTTGCTCTGCTCTTCCCCAGTGGGATGCTGTATTGTGTCAGTAGTGCTGGACTGTACAAAGTGAGGGAAGCATCTGTGCCCAGAGCCTTTTCCTGCTGGGACTTTCCCTGCGTCTGCATGTTACGGCCCTGCAGTCTGAAAGTGCGCGCATGCAGCAGAAAGTCTGACCTGCTGAATTCTTCGGCTACATTTCTTTTGAATTTGAGAAGTGAGGGAGAGATTTCCTTGTGCGTAGGCTGTTTTTTTTATTATTTTTTTTGCTGAGTTGTTCTGTAGCACAGAGATCTGTTGAATCGCATGCACTTTAGAGCCCATCAGTTCCCTTCTCCAGCGCAGGCTGCTGAGGTAATATTTGACATTATTTTATCGGCCTGGTGAAATTCTATAGTTTTCATCCATGACCTGAGTTGTTAATGAAATTGGGAAAATATTTAAGCACCTTAAGCACTGTCTAAAGGTGCTAACAAAATCATAAAACCGCCAAAACCTAGCGTGATATTTGTTTTATTTTAACATTTCGTATACCGCTAATTTTATTCAATACAAATTGGTTTACATTTGAGAATTAAAATTACCAAAAAAGAACTGCATTTCTTTGATAGAAAAGCCTTACCACCAGGGGCGTAGCTAGGTGGGGCCACGGGGGCATGGGCCCCCACAGATTTAATCCTGGCCCCCCCTCCACTTTTGACCCCCCCACGCTGCTACCTCCGCTGCCGCAAGGTACCTTTGCTGGCGGGGGTTAGGGACCCCTGCCAGAAAAGGTACCTTGCGGCTGGGGGGGGGGGGGGGAATTGAAAGTGGCGGGGGGGGGGGGGGATCAGCGGCTGGGGGAGGTGGGCTAAAATGTTCCCCCCCACCTTGGGCTCTGGACCCCCCTCCCGCCGAGGGCTGGCTACGCCCCTGCTAACCACACAGCAAAAAATGATAGGGCCCTGTTTACTAAGGTGTGCTAAAAACACTAGCACGTCTACAGGACCCATAGTTTTGACAATCACATAACCAAAATATTATTATTCAGGGAGCCTGGGAGGAGAGAGCTACTTCATTCATGATATTGGTTTGCACATACAGCAGGTTGCTTTTGGACAACTGTTGAGAAGACTAAGGGGCCTTTTTGCTAAGTGCCATGTGACCCACAGGATTTAGTGCACTAAGGGGGTCCTTTTACTACAGTGCGCTGTGCTGCAAAATAAAAAATCAGCGCTCGTCTATTTTGGGCCTGAGATCTTACCGCCACCCATTCAATTATTGATAAGATCTCACCCATTAACCGGGCGGTAATACTGCCGATTACCGCCCGGTTAGCGCCACGCTGTAGAAAATAAAAATTATTTTCTGCCATGCCTATTGGACGGGCGTAGAAATTTGAATTACCGCCAGGGGCACGCGGTAGTTCTAATTTGACGCGTGTTGTACATGCATAGGCGTCTCTGTGTCTTAGTAAAGGGGCCCCTATGTTTCTCTGTGTATATTATGGATATCTTGAGTGACTGTGATTTGGTCTTTACTTTTAATCAATGGAGTTCCTTTCTATTTGAATTTTATGATTGTATTATTATGTTAACTGCCCTGATCTTTATAAGCTAGTTTTACCAAGTTTACTGCCTTTATAGGCAGTTTACAAGTTGTTTTAATAAACATAACCATACTCCAAACCCTTTAACTTAAAAAAAAAAAAAATGAACGTTGCCATACAGGGGACAGACTGAAGGGCTGTCAAGCCCAGTATCCTGTTTCTAACAGTGGCCAATCCAGGTCACAAGTACCTGGCAAGATCCCAGTACAGTAAAACAGATTTTATGCTGCTTTTTCTAGAAATTAACAGTGGATTTTCCCAAGTCCATCTTAATAATGGACTATGGACTTTTCTTAATAGCTCCCTTCACCTCGCTTTTTAACCATACTGGCTGCTGTTTGGCCTTCTTTCCTCCTTTTTAATACATAGAATACATCTGGTCTGATCATCATAATCTGATTTTGAATAGCATCCACTCCTGATGTAACTTGTTTCTGTCCATTCACCTCATTTTCATAGTCTCCTTTTTAAAAGTTAAATGCTAACATATTGGGTTTCTTGTGTATACTTATTCCAGAGATTTTATGAAATCTGATCCTATTATGATCTCTGTTATCAAGCGGCCCCAACACCTTAACTCCTGCACCAGATCACGCTCTCCATTAGAACCAGGGGCATATCTGAGATTCGGCGGTAGGGGGGGCAGGGGCTAGAGTGAGGGGGCACATTATAACCCCCCCTACCGCCGTTAACCCTCCCCCGCCTACCCGCCTACCGCCTACCGCCTACCCCGAGGTCCGCTCCTGCCGGCTTTTTAAACTATTACTTCAGCTGGCGGGGGACCCCAACCCCCGCCAGCCCAGCTGAGGTCTACTTTAACTTCTTCATCCTCGTGCTGTTAAAGCTGCATGATGCATCCTTCCAGTTGGACGGAGTTTGACGTCGGGGTAGGTGACGGCGGTAGGCGGGGAAAGGGTTGGCGGTAGGCGGGGAGGGTTAATGGCGGTAGGGGGGTCCAGGGCGAAATCTGCGGGGGCCCAGGCCCCTGTGGCCCCATGCAGATACGCCCCTGATTAGAACTGTTCCCCTTGTTGTTTCCTGAATCAACTGCTCCATAATGCAGTCTTTGATCTCATCAAGGAATTTTACCTCCCTGTTATGCCCTGATGTTACATTTACCCAGTCAGTATCGGGATTGTTATTGTGTTTGCCAGTTTGTTAGCCTCCCTAATTTCTGGTAACATCTCTCCATCCTGTCCAGGTGGACGGTAGTACATTCCTTTCACTATCCCTTTCCCATTTACACATGGAATTTCTATCCATAGGGATTCCAAGATGTGTTTTGTGTGCTGTAGAGTTTGTAGTCTTTTCCATTCAAGGCCCTCCTTAACCTATGATGCTACCGCTCCCACCAATTCAGTTCACCCTATCACTGCAATATAATTTGTACCCTGGTATGATATGTCCAATCGGTTATCTTCCTTCCACCAGGTCTCAGAGATGCCTATTATATATATCTTTTCATTTAGTGTAATATATTCTAACTCTCCCATCTTATTTCTTATGCCTCTGGCATTTGCATACAGATATTTCAAACTGTTGTTGTTCCTGTGTACAACTTGCTCAGCAGTTGACAGTGATAATATGCAATCTTGATAATGTGTCTGCTGTTTATTGAAAGATACTTGATCTGCTATGGTGTCTATTGCAATCTCGCTATTGAGATGCCCAATCTTCTCTGTTATGACATATTTTAAGATAATCTTGTTCCGAACCATGCACTTTTGAGCAACTGTCGACCTTCCCCCAGTTTACTACTACTACTACTTAACATTTCTAGAGCGCTACTAGGGTTACGCAGCGCTGTACAGATAAGAAAAAGGACAGTCCCTGCTCCAAGGAGCTTAAAATCTAATGGGCGAAATGTCAAGTAGGGGCAGTCCAGATTTCCTGAATAGAGGTATGGTGGTTAGGTGCCGAAGAGGTGGGCTTTTAGCAAGGCTTTGAAGATGGGCAGGGAGGGGGCCTGGCGTATGGGCTCAGGGAGTTTGTTCCAGGCATGGGGTGAGGCGAGGCAGAAAGGGCGGAGCCTGGAGTTGGAGGTGGTGGAGAAGGGTACTGAGAGGAGGGATTTGTCGTGTGAGTGGAGGTTACGGGCAGGAGGGATTTATCTTGAGAACGGAGGTTACGGTTAGGAATGTAAGGGGAGATGAGGGTAGAGAGGTAGGGAGGCTGTAGATCGAGTACATTTGTAGGTTAAAAGGAGAAGCTTAAACTGTATGCGGTACCTGATCGGAAGCCAGTGAAGTGACTTGAGGAGAGGGGTGATATGAGTGTACCGGTTCAGGCGGAAGATAAGATGTGCAGCAGAGTTTTGAACGGACTGAAGGGGGGATAGATGGCAAAGTGGGAGGCCAGTGAGGAGTAGGTTGCAGTAGTCAAGGTGAGAGGTAATGAGAGAATGGATGAGAGTTTGGGTGGTGTGCTCAGAGAGGAAGGGGCGAATTTTGCTGATGTTATAGAGGAAGAAGCGACAGGTCTTGGCTATCTGCTGGATATGCGCAGAGAAAGAGAGTGAGGAGTCAAAGATGACCCCGAGGTTGCGGGCAGATGAGACGGGGACAATGGGGGTGTTATCGACAGAGATAGAGAGTGGAGGGAGAGGAGAAGTGGGTTTGGGAGGGAAGACAATAAGCTCGGTCTTGGCCATGTTCAGTTTCAAGTGGCAGTTGGACATCCAGGTCGCAATGTCGGCTAAGCAGGCCGATACTTTAGCCTGGGTTTCTGCAGTGATGTCTGGTGTGGAGAGATAAAGCTGGGTGTCATCAGCATAAAGATGATATTGGAACCCATGGGAGGAGATTAGGGAACCCAGGGAGGAGGTGTAGATTGAGAAAAGAAGGGGTCCAAGGACAGATCCCTGAGGAACTCCAACAGAGAGCGGGTTGGGAGTGGAGGAAGAACCCTGAGAATGTACTCTGAAGGTACGGTGGGAGAGATAAGAGGAGAACCAGGAGAGGACAGAGCCCTGGAACCCAAGTGAGGACAGTGTGGCGAGAAGTAAGTTATGATTGACAGTGTCAAAAGCGGCGGATAGGTCGAGGAGGATAAGGATGGAGTAGTGACCTTTGGATTTGGCAAGGAACAGGTCATTGCAGACTTTTGAAAGTGCCGTTTCTGTCGAGTGTAGGGGGCGAAAGCCGGATTGGAGTGGATCAAGAATGGCGTGAGAGGAGAGAAAATCAAGGCAACGGCTGTGAACGGCGCGTTCAAGTATCTTGGAGAGGAAGGGTAGGAGGGAAATGGGGCGATAGTTGGAGGGACAGGTAGGGTCAAGTGATGGTTTTTTGAGGAGTGGTGTGACTACAGCATGCTTGAAGGTGTCAGGGACAGTTGCAGTGGAGAGAGAGAGGTTGAGGATATGACAAATGGGGGGGGGGGGGGGGGGTGACAGTTTCCAATTTAAAAGCTGCTCTATCTCCTTTTCAAATGTTGATACCAGCAGTCTGGTTCCACTCTGGTTAAGGTAGAGCCCAACTTTCCGGAATAGGCTTCCCCTTCCCTAGAATGTTGCCCAGTCCCTAACAAATGTAAAACCCTCCCAGCACTGTCGCCTCATCCACACATTGGGACTCGAGCTCTTCCTGTCTCTTGTTCTCCGTATTCTATGTGCAGGACCCATCTGAAAATGCATGCGTATCTCTCTCATACATATTAATTGGGGTATCCTGCAGATCTGATTAGCTAGGTGGTCCCTGAGGACTGGGTTGAAAATCACTAGTCTAGTTCATGGGCAACACTAGTACTCCAGATTTATTGCCAGTTATGTTAGAAACTTCAATGCATTAAAAGAAATCCTTTTATATTAAGTATTGTTTCGGATAAGGAATTGTTCTTTGATTAAATGGATTTCTTGAGTAGTAAAATGTATTTTTTGTTTTCCTTAGATGCATTCACTTCATTAGGCCTTACTTGTGCCTTAAAGACTTGCAGATAGTTGCACATGCATTGATACCTATTAAATTAGATTATTGTAGTTCAGTAGGATAAATTTGCCTCTCTGCTAAGTGAACACTAAGTACATAAGTAATGCCACACTGGGAAAAGACCAAGGGTCCATCGAGCCCAGCATCCTGTCCACGACAGCGGCCAATCCAGGCGAAGGGCACCTGGCAAGCTTCCCAAACGTACAAACATTCTATTCGTGTTATTCCTGGAATTGTGGATTTATCCCAAGTCCATTTTGTAGTGGTTTATGGACTTGTCCTTTAAGAAACCATCTAACCCCTCTTTAAACTCTGCTAAGCTAACCGCCTTCATCACGTTCTCCGGCAACGAATTCCAGAGTTTAATTATGCGTTGGGTGAAGAAATATTTTCTCCGATTTGTTTTAAATTTACTACACTGTAGTTTCATCGCATGCCCCCTAGTCCTAGTATTTTTGGAAAGTGTGAACAGACGCTTCACATCCACCTGTTCCATTCCACTCATTATTTTATATACCTCTATCATGTCTCCCCTCAGCCGTCTCTTCTCCAAGCTGAAAAGCCATAGCCTCCTTAGTCTTTCTTCATAGGGTAGTCGTCCCATCCCCGCTATCATTTTAGTCGCCCTTCGCTGCACCTTTTCCAATTCTACTATATCTTTCTTGAGATGCGGCGACCAGAATTGAACACAATACTCAAGGTGCGGTCGCACCATGGAGCGATACAATGGCATTATAACACCCTCACACCTGTTTTCCATACCTTTCCTAATAATACCCAACATTATATTCGCTTTCCTAGCTGCAGCAGCACACTGAGCAGAAGGTTTCAGTGTATTATCGACGACGTCACCCAGATCCCTTTCTTGGTTCGTAACTCCTAACGTGGAACCTTGCATAACGTAGCTATAATTCGGGTTCTTTTTTCCCACATGCATCACCTTGCACTAGCTCACATTAAATGTCATCTGCCATTTAGCCGCCCAGTCTCCCAGTCTTGAAAGGTCTTCTTGTAAGTTTTCACAATCCTGTCGCGAGTTAACGACTTTGAATAACTTTGTGTCATCGGCAAATTTAATTACCTCGCTAGTTACTCCCATCTCTAAATCATTTATAAATATATTAAAAAGCAGCGGTCCTAGCACGGACCCCTGAGGAACCCCACTAACTACCCTTCTCCATTGTGAATACTGCCCATTTAACCCCACTCTCTGTTTCCTATCCTTCAACCAGTTTTTAATCCACAATAGGACATTTCCTCCTATCTCATGACCCTCCAATTTCCTGTGTAGCCTTTCATGGGGTACCTTGTCAAACGCCTTTTGAAAATCCAGATACTGTTTTGCTTTGGGAACTTAAAGATTGGGGTTTAAAGGAGGAATTGTAGGTTAGTGATCGGCAAAATAAAAATATAACGCGTCTTAGTAAACAGGACTCTAAATGTGGTAACAGTAGTTTGATTTTTGAATGTGGAGTGGTAATGAATTGGAATTTGATTTTTATTACATTTCTCATTGTTTTTGTTGACAATAATTTTTTATTGGAGGGCAGCATAGCAATATCATTAACAAATGAGACTTAGGGGTCCTTTTACTAAGCGGCCTTTAGCATGTCCTTAGGCGGTTCTGTCCTGTGTGCTAAGTCCACTTTTACCATGGCTGTAAGATGCCCTAATTTCTGCTTATTTTATTAATGGCCGTTTGCTAGCGTTACCATTAGTGTGCGGCCTTTTAAAAGAATTACCGTGGGGGCACTTAACCGCTTTCTTTTTAGGAGGTGGTGAGGGCTCTTGCGTTAATCCTGCAGTAACTAATTGCGTTCCACTCCCACTCTTTGCCTATTGCCCACCCATTCCACTTCCCCTCACCTCCCCTTTCTCCCAAATACTGCATAATTAGCGCACGCAGACAACAAAATAATGCAGGACAATTTGGTACATGCTGGACTAAGCGCACTTTTGCACCTAACCCCACATAGTAAAAAGGCCCCTTAGGCAGGTGGATGAACTGTTTCAAAATTGTTCACCATCCCTGCAGGTAAAGTATGCACTAATAGGTTTTAGTCACACTAATGCAGAAAACTATTTATTATTTTGCTCTTGCTGCAGCTTCTCTTTGACACCCCTCGGTATCTGCTGCCCTAGGTGATCACCTAGTCTGCTTAATGCTTTAACCATCCCTGCCAGTGGTGTTTGAAAGGAGACGGGACTGCAAGTTTTCATGAGAGATGATAGCTATTTCTTGTTCTGTTACCAGAGGCTTAAGTAAATGAACTTAGAGCCAAAGTATTAGCAAAAACAAAAGGATTGCAGAAACCGGAAGCTTTATTTGTGCCATGCCATTCAGAACCTCTGATAGGGAAGGCTCCCTAGTCGTCACACAGACGGGTAACAGTTACTGATCATGTTTGGGGGGCCCTGGCATAGCCCATGGCAGGGGCGTAGCCAGACTTCAGCAGGAGGGGGGGGTCCAGAGCCTGAGGTGAGGGGGCACATTTAGCCCCCCCCACGCCGCCGACCCCCCCCATTGCCAACACCCCCCGCCGCCACCAGCAGCACCACCACCAACTTTGACCACCCCCTGCTGACGACCCTCTCAACCCCCCCCCTCCCGTCGTCGCCGTCTGCTACCTTTGCTGGCGGGGGACCCCCAACCCCCACCAGCCGAAGTCGTCTTCCTTCGTTTTGTTTCCGAGTCTGACGTCCTGCACATACAACGTGCAGGACGTCAGACTCGCAGAAACAGAACGAAGCGGGAGGGGGGTTGAGAGGGTCGTCGTCAGGGGGGTCCAGGGCCAGATCTACAGGGACTCAGGCCTCTGTGGCCCCTTAGTAGCTTCGCCACTGGCCCATGGTATATGTCTGTGACTCCTAACAAGAGCTGATACTATGTTGGCTGAGCTAGATGGGGAGGAACTATTGAAATGAGGAACTCTCCCACCCAGTGATTGCAAATCACACAAATCAGGGTGCATGGAATCATAGTCCCAGTAGAAGCCAGTTAGGATCAGTGTAGAAACTACCTATGGTCCAAAATATAGAACAGGAAAAGTTCTCTACGATGACGAATCACAGAAGGCAAAAGTAGAGACTAATAGACGATTCACCACTGGAGACGTGAGTCCAACAGTCTTTATTATATCAGAGATAACGACCCGACACAGGCCGTGTTTCGACGCTAAAAAGCGTCTGCATCAGGGGTCAATAAATACACTACAAATCAAAACATATAACATATAAATAATGCCAATAAAAACATATATGCACATCCATATAGAGATATGAAAATTCAATAGACACTGATTTTCTGATCAGAGGTCAATATGCTCAAATATGCTTAATAACCATTAAAACAGCATACATATATTCAAAAGATTTAAAAAGTTTTTGGCTTCTGCTAATATAAATCAAAAAATATGAAAATATAAATATTATGTGTATTCCAGGTATATATATAATTTTGGACTTATATGCCAGCTAAAATATGATGTATAAATGGTTGTTAGAAAATATGAAATAGGGTAATTAATATTAAATGCATGTGCACTTTTATATATTAGTATCATGCAATGACAATATACTAAAAACAAAACCTCATGCTTACCCAAGTAATGAATGCAAAACGAAGAGTCCTACTTGTATATGTGTTGTCAACTCACTGATCACGTAGCACTGCAAGCCAGGAATGAGAACATGATGGGTTTAAAAACAAACATCTAATAACAAAGTATCCATGTAATACTTGAAGAGTTACAAGGGATTAATTGAACCAGCAGAGAAAGTGAAAATAAAACCAAACGCTGACTGAATGTGTATCACCTAGCACTGCAAGCCAGGAATGAGAACATAAAGTCTCTACTTTTGCCTTCTGAAACTACCTATGGAACAGGACAGTCTGCTCCTCCTCCACCTCCCCTCCATTAGCTTGCCTGGGCAGCACTGAAAAGCCTCATGAGCCCAAGGACTAGAGGGGCTGGTGGCGGCTCTTTCTCGGGCGGGCGTTGAAAGTGCTACTGTTGATTAAACTTGAGCCTCCTGAGCCACACTACCAGTCCCAAGATTTCTCATTTTAATTCTGGAGGCGAAAAGGCAAAAATATTTGTGTATAAAGTTTTCAGATTTGTCCCCTGCTCCATTGGTCGGTGAAGTAAGCTGAGGTGATGTTATCCTAAGCAGCTAAGCGTACTATGCTATCGCTCCTTGTCTGTGCCAATTGTTGCACTATCCTGCTGGGTTTTGTGCCTTTTTTTTTTTTCTTTTCGACCAGCTTAAACTGCCCACAACGTTTTTTCGTATGTACTACCTACCTGCAAGCCTGAAAGCTACTGAAGTGGTTTACATTCGGGTACAGTAGGTATTTTCCTGTCCTTGGAGGGCTCACATTCTGTTTGTACCCGAGACAAAACAGGGTTAACTGACTCGCCCAAGATCACATGGAGCTGCAGCGGGACTGGAACCCAGTTCCCTTAGATCTGAGCCCACCACTCTAATTTCTTCGACTACTTCAATTTATTGTACTTATAATTATTCCGTGCATTAGCTTAAACTATATGTTACTCAAGATAATAATCTATTGTTGTTAACTTCTCCTTTTTCATTGTTATAATGTTTGATATACGTTATCAGTGAAAATTATCACAGTGAGTGTCTTCCTGAACAAGGTCTTTATTTAAATCTGCAAAAACAACCCTACACATGACGTGTTTCGGCCGCGAGGCCTGCGTCAGGGGTCTAGTGGTATTTGATGCAAAAATGCCTTGTTAGTCAGATGAATAACAGCGCATAAACTGCTAACAGAGAGATCGTGTGCAAAACGCCACTTACTCTTCTCTGTCAAACGCTGATTAGTAACGATTAGTAACTAGTTTTTCGTTACTAATCAGCGTTTGACAGAAAAGAGTAAGTGGCGTTTTGCACACGATATCTCTGTTAGCAGTTTATGCGCTGTTATTCATCTGACTAACAAGGCATTTTTGCATCAAATACCACTAGACCCCTGACGCAGGCCTCGCGGCCGAAACACGTCACGTGTCGGGTTGTTTTTGCAGATTTAAATAAAGACCTTGTTCAGGAAGACACTCATTGTGAGAGGACTCTTATTGGATCCACTGTTCATTCGTTTGATATACGTTATAACTAATACTTTTCCTATACTTTTTACTACCTTCCAGTGCTATATTGAAAACCTATCTCTTCGGCAAGATATACAACAAAGAGCAACACATATAACTGTATAACCTCTGACTTATCCAGAAATGTTCTATACTATCGTTTGCTTTATTATTGTCATTTAATCCAAAACTCTCTGTTATAATAAATGTATGTCCCCTCTATTTCCCATATCTATGATGAATTATAAGCCACATTGAGCCCGCAAAAAGTTGGGATAATGTGGGATACAAATGCAATAAATAAATATTGAAGCCACGTTGAACGCAAGATTCCTTGGGATAATGTGGGACATAAAAGTCACAAATAAATAATTAAATAATTAATCACTAGCCTACTGCTCCACTCTACTCCACTTGTTTTATTGCCTCTACCAGAAGAGCTAGGGGAGAAGGAGGAGAAATGGGGAAACAGGGCAGGGAGATAGAAGAAAGTAGGGGAGGAGAAGGGCAGCCCTGGCTTGAGTTATCAGGAGGTTACACAGGCAGCAGCACATCCAGTAGTATCTAGAGCAGCGGGCATAATGGCAAGAGATGAAGTCGGATTTTGTAAAATTTTCCTGACATGCCAAATAAGATGCATGAAAACTGTTTAAATCGTGGCAACACTCCCTACTACAAATCCCAGGGCAAGCAGTTTCTTCCCATGTCTGTCTCAATGGCAGACTGTGGACTTTTCCTCCAGGAATTTGTCCAAACCTTTTTTTTAAACCCAGATAACATTAACCACTGTTACCACATCTAGCAAAGAGTTCCAGAGCTTAACTATTCATTGAGTGAAAACATATTTCCTCATATTTGTTTTAAAAGTATTTCCATGCATTCCAGATTTGTGCGTAATCTTATATTTGTATATTGTGGTTTATACATATGCGGCACTTCTCCAGGGCCCGGTACAACTCCGTGCAAAGTATTGGTATTTCAGGGACTGTGAAATGGCAGTAATCTGTATTCTCATTCCCATATTGATCCGCATGCTCTCGTGTTTGCACTCACATTATTTGCATGGGATTTGTTTAGTACACCAGTTGTAGTTTTTTGTTAATGAATTTTGACTGCCTGCAAAAGATCCATCCTCTGTTATGTCCTCAGGTAGGAAGTGGAATCCTCCCTGGGAAACCTGCCACTTTTCCCCCATGTCACACAACTGGGGCATTCGGCACAGCCTATTTATTCACTCTTTTGCTACTACCTAGAAGAAAAAGGACTCAGCAACCACTTCTTTGACGGATTTGGAATTTATTAAGGCCGCAGCCAAGCATTTTAACATTGCATCTCATAAATCGCTTTTACATCTGTTGCAAACTGTATGACTTCGATAACATCACAAATCATAGCCATCCCCTGGGTACACAGCTTTTCATTCCCCTCGTGTTTGAACCCGCTTCCGGTTGTGCCGTCTAAGCACACCCCCCTCCTATGCGGGCTGTTATTTATAGCGCCCGCTGATTCAGGTGTCTCCCGTTTAAGGACGCACCCCGCCTAAGCTCTTGGCCTCCCGGCCGTTCAAGCCAGGAGACAATGTAATCAAAGTAAATGAACTGCAGCCTGCCCCCTGCAGGCATAACATTTCAAAATCATCTTGAACGTAATATGCTGTGTACCCTCGATAGTCTTACATGATCCCTGTCAGCTCCTCTGCCTGCCGCTGCCCGCTCGTAGTGACCCCTCCCTACCTGTTAGGCTCCCCTTTATGCTTTCCCTCCCCCTCCTCCCCCCCCTTGCCTTTCCTCAACCCTTTCCTTACCCTGGCCTACAGCCCAGTTGTGTCCGGCCTCCCTAGTCCGATTGGCCTCTTTCTTTTTGTGCTGTTATCCCTTTTTTTTTTTTTTTGTTGCAGTTACCCCGCCAGTCTGTGCAGAATGACTTCATCATAAGTACATAAGTAGTGCCATACTGGGAAAGACCAAAGGTCCATCTAGCCCAGCATCCTGTCACCGACAGTGGCCAATCCAGGTCAAGGGCACCTGGCACGCTCCCCAAACGTAAAAACATTCCAGACAAGTTATACCTAAAAATGCGGAATTTTTCCAAGTCCATTTAATAGCGGTCTATGGACTTGTCCTTTAGGAATCTATCTAACCCCTTTTTAAACTCCGTCAAGCTAACCGCCCGCACCACGTTCTCCGGCAACGAATTCCAGAGTCTAATTACACGTTGGGTGAAGAAAAATTTTCTCCGATTCGTTTTAAATTTACCACACTGTAGCTTCAACTCATGCCCTCTAGTCCTAGTATTTTTGGATAGCGTGAACAGTCGCTTCACATCCACCCGATCCATTCCACTCATTATTTTATACACTTCTATCATATCTCCCCTCAGCCGTCTCTTCTCCAAGCTGAAAAGCCCTAGCCTTCTCAGCCTCTCTTCATAGGAAAGTCGTCCCATCCCCACTATCATTTTCGTCGCCCTTCGCTGTACCTTTTCCAATTCTACTATATCTTTTTTGAGATACGGAGACCAGTACTGAACACAATACTCCAGGTGCGGTCGCACCATGGAGCGATACAACGGCATTATAACATCCGCACACCTGGACTCCATACCCTTCCTAATAACACCCAACATTCTATTCGCTTTCCTAGCCGCAGCAGCACACTGAGCAGAAGGTTTCAGCGTATCATCGACGACGACACCCAGATCCCTTTCTTGATCCGTAACTCCTCTTTTTTTTTTGTTTGAGGAGGGGGGGGGGGTGGATTTCAACTATTGCATTTTGATTCACCATATAGATTTCCACATCTCATTTTCGAGCACCTATTTTGCTTTGTTGCAAGCGTGCTTAAAAATTCTGTGACAGGTGTTATCGCGGCCTCTGCTGGTAGGATATTCCTGCCGTCCACTACTCTGAGCTTTCCTTCCTCTCTCTAACTTCACACTATTTATTTATTAGGATTTATTTACCGCCTTTTTGAAGGAATACGCTCAAGGTGGTCTACAGTAAGACTAGATCAAACTTGAGCAATAGGCAATTACAGCAGTAAAAATATTAAAATGACAATACAAAGTATGGCGTATATAGTATACTACTTACAATGGCAACACAATATGTAATAGCACATTATAATTGGTATTGAAGGGTAAAGCAAAGATAGAACATATAGGTAGGAGAGTAAGAGGAGTTAGAAAGTAAGGTGACTGATTTAAAGAAAGTTGCATATGAGGTCAGAGAGAGAGTTAAATATTATCTCAGGGTAGGAGTGGATAAACATGTCTTGCTGCAGTATGTGCAGCCCAAGTCACTCCTTTGTGTGAGTGAGACTAACTGTTATCTATTATAATACTGTTATCCCTTGTTCTTCAGTTTGTTTTATGGAAAATTCTGCCTCCCTCATACTTCATTGAAGCTTGCTACATATTTGAGTGGTTCTGTCCTATCCCATCTTTCTCTCTTTTTTTTTTTTTTTTTTTTTTCTCTTCAAAGGAATACATTTTTTTTTGTGTGTTTCAACCCCCTCTCCACCCATTGTAGTACTTGGGATGAAAACAGTTCAGGAAAAGGTTACCATCAATGTCCTTAAATTAGTACAGTGGTCAAAACTGAACACAGTTCTCAGTGGGAAGCTCACTAGGGACTTGTTCAAGGCCACTATTACTACTACTACTATTTAGCATTTCTGTAGCGCTACAAGGCATACACAGCGCTGCACAAACATAGAAGAAAGACAGTCTTTTCTTGCTGGTGATCTCTTTCTATGTACATTTGAACATTTGTTAGTTTCTCCTGGTCCTTGAATGACGATCTTCAGCTCATCTGGTCGGCAGTTCCAGAGTTCTTGTCCTTTTGGTAAGAGGCCAATGGATTTTTATACCCAAAACATACAATTTGTATACATTTTTGTTTTTCATCAAAGCTCAGCTTTTGAAATCTTAACTTTCCTTTTTTAAATCTCCTTTCATTTTTCTGCTCCTCCCATTGGCTCCATTCGGGTAATTTTTCTAAGGAACCTGAGCAGAGAATAGTTTTCTATGCTGACAAGTGGGCTTTTATGAAATTGCTGGGGGCTATTTGTAGGCAGTAAATGCACAGACACACCCGGATTCTATAAAATTGTGCCTAGCGTTCTGCGCTGGAATCTAAGCGTATTCTATAACGTTCGTAACTTAATTGACTTAACAAGCCAATCGGTATTTTTGATAGCACTTAAGCAATAATGAGCACCAGTTGTAATAATTAGAATTAATATTTGATGTAAATTTGGGAATTCCCCATTTTGAACTGTGCGCTTTAGAATTTAGGCGAAGTTATGAAAGAATATGGGCCAGTCTGCGTAAATCTATGTGCGGGGATTTACACCACGTTTTCATTGGTGTAAATCAGGGGCATAGCCAGACTTTGGTGGGAGGGGGTCCAGAGCCTGAGGTGAATGGGGGCACATTTTGACCCCCCCCCCTCCACTGACGACCCTCTCACCCCCCCCTGCCGTCAACCCTCCCCCGCCGTCGCCTACCTTTGATGGCGGGGGACCCCAACCCCCGCCAGCTGAGGTCCTCCTCTTCTGGTGCAAGGCTTCGTTCTGTTTCTGTGAGTCTGACGTCCTGCACGTTGAACGGAAGAAGAGGCCCTCAGCTGGCGGGGGTTGGGCTCCCCCACCAGCAAAGGTAGCGGACGGCGGCGGGGGAGGGTTGGCGGCAGGAGGGGGGGTCGAGAGGGTCGTCGGCAGGGGGCCCAGGGCCAAATCTACGGGGGGCCCAGGCCCCCGTGGCCCCACGTAGCTACGCCATGTAGCTACGCCACTAGTTTAAATGGAGGCGCATAGTTTTAGGCACTGGGATATCAACTAAGCATATTCTATATACTGTGCCTAAATCTTGTAGAATACGCTTAGGCAGAAGTGTTTTCCATGTTGAATTTTTAAGTGCCATATATAGAATCTGGCCCATAGAGGGCAATTTTACAATCGAGTGCCTCCATTTAGGCATCCTGAGGCCGTACAGTAGGTGCCTATTGTATAACGACATCTGAGCGCTCAGATTCTATTTATAGAACATTAGCGTAACCCGGTATTGGTTGCACTGAATTATTTATGCACCCGTAGTTATACCGGCCACAGACCAGGCCTAATTACGATAACGTAAATGTGGCAGAGACATGCATAACTTTTTAGAGTATTCTTTAACTTGTGTGCATAAGTGGGAGCCCCCCTCGTATTCCACCCAGGGCTTAATTTGCAGACAAAAAGGAAATGCAACTGGGGGGGGGGGACCAGGAACGGAAGTGAGGGTGGGGTCAGGACTGGGCATGAATTTACTCCTACATATACAGTGCTTCATTTGTGGATAGAAAGGAAGCTGGTAGGTACATATACTTAAGATTCATATATTTAATTTAAACAAATGTTAAAAGAATATCACCAAGAGTAGCACGGTTTTGCTACATGATGAACAAAATCTTGGACTAATCTGTGTTTTTCTCAGCATTTATACATTAGATATCACATTGTTCTCACCAGAAAATTTTAGTAGTCTGGTGGCATAAAGGAGTAGCTGGGTGGGAATGGAGGAATACTGCCCAGTATTATAACATTTTCTGTAATGTTATAAATGCAACCACTATCTCTACAAACAAATAAACATTTAAAGTAAATGCATAATCCAGGACAAAAATTGTGTAGCTTAACATTAATCGATTTAATAATCTACGAATATGAAAAATGAAAGCAATAAGAGAGTTAATGTTGTAAACATAACAAATATTTCAAGGACCTTTGGTCTGACAGGGTATAGCAGTTCTTATGAGTTAGATATAAACATGCTCTGCATCCAACCAAAAATCCAATCCAACTGGTCGGACATTTCTCCTTGGAAGTCACCATACAAAATACATTTTGATTCTCATGTCATCTGAGCAATGGTGATATTGGGAATATAATGCAATTCAGTTTGCGTTAGCAACGATAAAAATTCCCTGTTTTTGAGGTCTTTTTCCTAGTTAAGTCTGAAAAGTGCTTTACTAGATGCTTAGAACTGTTCCATTAGTTGGAGGAAAATAGGAATGTTTATTTTGGAACTTTACTGTCCAATATCGAGCAACCATTGTGTTGCAAAAAAAAAAAAAAGTAACACCCTAGGGGAGGACAATTCCCACCCATAACCCAAAAAATACAAAACACACTAGAACCAGTAATTTCCCTCCCTTTCCTCTTCCAGATTGTGGGGGGGGGGGGGGGGGGGGGGGGGGGGCAGTACCCCCCTCACACCCCCCAACTTTATCTTTTACACATCCCTTTCCTCTTCCAGGCATACAGTTCGTGTAGGGGGACAATGCCCCTTCACACCCCCCCAAACTAGGTTTCAACCTAATTCATGTTTAATCTGGGATCTAAATGTCATAAATAAGTAAGTAAATAAATAAATACAAAGTGCAGTTCATGTGAGGGGGGCAATGCCCCCCCCCCCAGACTAGGGTTCAACCTAATTCAGCCCCTCAAAATGACACATTGATTATGATTTATAACAAATTACCAGGACTTATGGGACCCAAAACAAGAAAGAAGCTATGGTCAGTAAAAAAAGAAAAGAAAAAAAAAAGGCTAGGGAGCGTGGGAAATGACTGGGGGAGAGGGAAATCCTTGGTGGGAATTGTCCCCCTTAAGTGGGAATTGTTGGGGGGAATTGTTGGGTGAGAACTCGCCTGATAGCCGCAACCCACGGACCGGGGATGGTAAACATGCTACAGGTCAAGTCTAAAATAATTGTTACTCCACTCTCTCTCCTCCACCTGTGTTGTCTGGTAGAAAATAAGCCCAGGGAGACAAGACTGAATTGGAGATATGGTTTCACCCTCTCTACCCCAGCTTTTCTTAACACACATGAAATCTAAATAGTGCTCTTGAATAACATCTCTAACCAAAAATGATTTCTTCCCCAAAGAATGGAAAATCAGTAATCCAATACAACAATTGTGAGTTAAAATATTTGGTGTAGTGAAATCTAGTTTCACTGATACAACTCTCCTCCCCTCCATTTTTAAGCTTCTTCACGTGGAACTCTTTACCCCCTGCTCACCTCTACCCTTTACAGATTGGGATCTGAGTAAATAGGCCCCAAGGCATGGTAAAACAAATAAATAAATACCAAACAAATCAAGTAAAATATATATTTTTTAAAATTTGAACACGAAGGGACACTAAGCCACATGAGGCTTTGATAAGGAAAACCCATCGAGCCTTCAAACAGTTAAGCTCGCACTCTGAATCTGAAATGCTCAAAGGTTGCTTCTTGATAAAGCCTTGTGTGGCGAAACCACTGACCAAGGAGGAGCATTTATATAAGAAGCAAGTTAAAATGCTGGCTGGAAATGTTTATATTTCTTCTTCACAAAACTAAGTGGGCCTTTTTATGGGCTTCTCTGAGTTTTCTGTGGCTGTCATCTTAACAAGATACACCTGAGGTCTCCTCACTCAACTTATCTCACCAAGTGACAGTTCAGGCACAAATCTCGGTTTTCAGCCCATGTTTTTGAAACTTTTTTTTGGCAGCCAACCTGACTGTGGATGTTTCTGGGTTTGAGAAAAAGGTCCAAGTACTTCAGTTTGCACTTGATTTTTAACACTGAAGTAAGGGAGCGATACTGTGTTTGTTTGTGATGACATATTTATTGATTCCCGCTTAGAACTGTATTTGAAAGGTGACGTGTACATTTTTAATTCATTTTTTTAAAAAGATTCACATCACGCTAATTATGTTGCTTTGCTGTGTGAGAGACCTTGCTGCTCTCTTTCCTGTCTGATGACTTAATTCTTTCCTCTTTAAGATGGTGTAGCTCTTAGACATAGATGGGAAGTTTTTTTTGTTTTTTTTTTAGAGCAGTTAAGCATTGAACAAAATTCTTAGAAGTCAGGGGAGAATAGCTATTTGTAGCGCTTTCTTTTTCTGCTTCTGCTTTCCCCCTACTTCTGATGTTTTCTGTTTTCTACTTTCTCCCACACTTCCTCCTGCATTTCAAAAGGTGTTTCTTTGAGGGTCTTTTGCTAAGGATTAGCGTATATTATCTGCATCAGATTCCATAGGAATAAAAAAGATAGGCGCAGTGCCCCACAGGTGAACGGAGCCATAGATAACATGGCGCTGTGCACCGAGGGACATGCACGGGGTTACCAGTGGGGGTGCAAGCGAGGCAGTGTCAGCAGGTTCCCGCTGCTCAAAGACACCCCGCTGTTAAGGGAGGAGCGAAGAAAGGGGTTTAAAAACCCCTGGGCGGAGCCCGGACGACCTCTTCTGGCGTCCGGGCTCCAAGTGCAGCAGCTCACCTGAACCAGCGATCCAGGCATTGACTTTGGTGGGCCAGGCAGCGTGATCGAGCGAGGCACGGCAGCGAACACACTCGAAGCACCGATTTCACGCGACCCGGCAGATCGTTCAGGCTCCGTGGCGGTTCGCTGGACCCGGTGGCTGGATTCACATGAGGCAACGATCGCACGGGAAGGAGTGCCCCGGAACAGCAGGAAAGAACCTGCACCCCCCCCCCCCCAAAGGCGCAGCACGAAACGGAGAGTCGGGCGATCCAGTGCCCTCCACAGCCAAGTGATATGTAAGTACGAAATAGTAAAATACAGCAAAGTTGTAGTGCTGCTGTGGGAGAGAGGTGGCCATATGGCAGGATGTAGGCGGCCATATTAGTTAGAGCACATGCCTTACTGCAGGGGGCAGCCATCTTTTGCTAATCCTTTTGCTAAGGATTAGCGTATATTATCTGCATCAGATTCCATAGGAATAAAATGTGTCTTGAGGCAGATATGTGCTAATCTTTAGTGAAAGACCTTCTCTGTGCCTGTCCCCAGCCACCCTTGCTCGCTCCTTGTCTGGGCAATTACTGCTCTTTTTCAGCCCCTTCTACCCAGAGACTGCTGTATTTCCAGCATATGACTTCACTGATTTTTGACCTTGGGATCTGCCAGTGTTCCCGGTTCCAACTCTGGTTCCTCCAGGTAGCAGTGAATTAGAGGCAGCAGGGGCGACTTAGTGCTTGTGATCTCAAACTGTCTCACAAGAGAGAGTCTGCATTCTGCAGAGCTTATAGAGTTTGGTCAAGGTAAGTAGATAAGACAAATTTCAGAATCAATGTGTTGTAGTAAACAATGTTGGAAAAATCCATCTGTTCTCTCACTTGAAATGAGTGGGGCTTTTACATGGGTGAGGGGTGTTTTTGTCCTTATTGAGGCTCCTGAGGAGGCAGTCGAATGTTCCTGTATTGAGGCTGAAGTCCACACATAACCAACTTTGTTTTTTTTTTTGTGTGTGTGTATTTTATTTATTTATTGTATTTATTTATTTTTACTGTTACGTTATGTGTGGACTTGAGTGCTCAACATCTTGAAGAGACTGTATTGTTAAACATTTACGATTTTGAAACATGGCCCATGTCGGGACTCTGCTCTTTTGGGTTGAAGTCATGAGTTTCTAAGATAACAACTACATTGTGAAAGTTGATGCTGTTTTGGCATTTAATTCAGACTTTGAACAGTTGTATATGTTTGTTTTTCAAAGCACTGTATAGATTTCACTGCAATGATTACACTCGGAGCTTGGTACTGATCCTTTGGATTTTGGCAATCTCTCAAAATTGTGTGAGCTCTAACATTATTATTAGTGAGAAATATTTTAGAGGTGTTCGGCGATTATTTTGTATTTTAGCTGCAAGGAGGTTTTTGTTGTTAGGTAAAGGATGCAAGAATCGGTAGCCTTGCTTGTTTTCCTTCCCTACTACTGTACCCAGAACCTGCCTGGTCTGTGGCTTTGCTTTTACTCCCATAAACTAAGGATTTTCATCTTGGGCATGGCCCATGCTGCTGTAAGTTGTATTTGCTGTTTTTTTCTCACCATGTCTGTTGGGAAACACTTTCTCCATTTTATCAAGGTGCGCTTCCTTTGAGCATTGTCTCTGCCTGCTTAGGTATCC
Source organism: Microcaecilia unicolor (assembly GCF_901765095.1). Taxonomy (NCBI): domain Eukaryota; kingdom Metazoa; phylum Chordata; class Amphibia; order Gymnophiona; family Siphonopidae; genus Microcaecilia; species Microcaecilia unicolor. The sequence continues at coordinate 63,871,540 of NC_044031.1, read as the reverse complement.
ATATCATGTGAGCAGGATTTCTTTAGACTTTCTCTTTTCAGTTACTTTGGAGCCTTGTGATAAGGTTCTGAGACCTTTAGACAAACACTTGTTTCCAGTTCTTTACACGGGTGCGTTTGGAGCACTGTACACTGCATCTGATTGTTGTCTTGTTTGCTCTGTTTTGGTTCTCTGAACCAGCATTATTTATTTATCTGACAAACCTGCAATCCAGTTAAGTAATCTTGCTGCTCAAGATGACTGGGCGCTAAATGTAGGTTTGATAAAGTTTGAAAGAGATTTATTTAAAGAGAAGAATAAGTGTTTGAATCAAGAATAGATCAGTCTCAGAGCACTTTTGCATTTTAAATGGGCTGATGATGACATGCTGAAAAGTTTCAACTTGGTGTTTTTAACCTTGGCATGTTGAAAGTCTGTTCACCATTTTGGGCCAGATTCTATATAGGGCTCCTAAAAAATCTGTGCGGAACTCAGTTTTGCTTAATTGTATTTTATAAGATTTACATGTGGTAATATAGAATATGCTTAATCGATATCGCGCCTAAATCTGCGCATGACCGTTTACACCAGTGAAAACCTGGTGTCAGTCCTGGCGCGTAGATTTAGGTGGACTGTGCCGTATTCAGTAACTATGCGTCAGGGGCGTAGCTAGACAGCAGATTTTGGGTGGGCCTAGACAAGAAGTGGGTGGGCACCAAGTGTTCTACCCCCTCCCCCACCAACTTAAAAATATATCTCAGCTGGTGGAAAAACACTGCTACTACTACTACTACTACTTAACATTTCTAAAGCGCTACTAGGGTTACGCAGCGCTGTACAATTTAACATGGAAGGACAGTCCCTGCTCGAAGAGCTTACAATCTAAAAGACAAATGTACAGATAATCTGAAAGGTCAGACAGATTGGGGCAACCTACATGTTCGAAAGGTTAGGTTCCGAATGCAGCATTGAAGAGGTGAGCTTTAAGCAAGGATTTGAAGATGGGTAGGGAGGGGGCTTGGCGTAGGGATTCAGGAAGATTGTTCCAAGCATATGGTGAGGCAAGGCAAAATGAGCGGAGCCTGGAGTTGGCAATGGTGGAGAAGGGTACTGAGAGGAGGGATTTGTCGTGTGAGTGGAGGTTACGGGCAGGAACGTAGGGGGAGATGAGGGTAGAGAGGTAGTGAGGAGCAGCAGACCGGGTGCACTTGTAAGTAAGGAGGAGAAGCTTGAATTGGATGCGGTATCCGGAAGCCAGTGAAGTGACTTGAGGAGAGGGGTGATATGAGTACATCGGTTCTGGCGGAATATAAGATGTGCGGCAGAGTTCTGAATGGATTGAAGGGGGGATAGATGGCTGAGTGGGAGGCCAGTGAGGAGCAAGTTGCAGTAGTCGAGGCGAGAGGTAATGAGAGCGTGGACGAGAGTTCGGGTGGTGTGCTCAGTGAGGAAAGGGCGAATTTTGTTGATGTTGAAAAGGAAGAAGCGACAGGTTTTGGCAGTCTGCTGGATATGCGCAGAGAAGGAGAGGGAGGAGTTGAAGATGACCCCAAGGTTGCGGGCAGATGAGACGGGGAGGATGAGGGTGCCATCAACTGAGATAGAGAGTGGGGGAAGAGGAGAAGTGGGCTTAGGTGGAAAGACGAGGAGCTCGGGCTTGGACATGTTCAGCTTCAGGTGGCGGTTGGACATCCAGGCAGCAATGTCGGACAGGCAGGCCGATACCTTGGCCTGGGTCTCTGAGGTGATGTCTGGTGAGAGATAGAGCTGGGTGTCATCAGCGTAGAGATGATACTGGAAGCCATGAGATGAGATCAGTGAGCCTAGGGAAGAGGTGTAGATAGAGAAGAGAAGGGGTCCGAGGACAGATCCCTGGGGAACACCAACAGATAGCGGGATGGGAGTGGAGGAAGATCCATGAGAGTGCACCCTGAATGTGCGGTGGGAGAGATAGGAGGAGAACCAGGAGAGGACAGAGCCCTGGAACCCAAATGAGGCCAGAGTGGCGAGAAGTAGATCGTGATTGACAGTGTCAAAAGCGGCAGAGAGATCGAGGAGGATGAGGATGGAGTAGTGGTCTCTACCTTGGCAGCCTGCTCTCCACCTTGGCAGCCTGCAGCAGGCATGCGCCAAAAACTGAAGTGGAGAGCAATGTTTTCAGCACCATCAGGGGGAGGTCTTCAACTGGCAGAGCTTAGGATCCCCACCAGCTACCACTAAATGAGTGCTGCTGTTAGGTGGGCCTGAGTCCTAAGTGGGTGGGCCCCGGCCCACCCAGGCCCACCTGTGGCTATGCCACTGCTATGCGTGAACATTTTGGAACGCCCACGAAACGCCCATAAACACGCCCCTTTTGAACTGCACACATTTATTTTGAACTGCACTCTTCATTATTTAGGTTCAGTTCATTGTAGAATTCACTTATTGAGTTGTGTGCATAGCGTGCAATTATTGTCGATTTAGTTCTCATTATTGCTTGTTAAGTGCTGTTAAAAACGCTGATTGGCTTGTTGAGCCAATTAAGTTCCACGTGTAGTTTTAGAATGCGCCTGGATTTTGGCCTGCAAATCTCGGCGCCCTTTAGGTTTACATCTTTTTATTTTAGTAAGCAAAGTCGGACAAGATAAAACACAAAAGATTCAAATACAACATTTTGTCAAGTCAACAAGAAAAGTGTCACCTTCACACTAACAACTCAATAAGTCCTACACCACCAAACAATCTCAATCCATTCATCATTTTAAATTTATTAAGTTTATTGGGAGCTTTTAGCTGTTTTAATTGTGTGGTGTTTATTGGGCTGAATAGAAGTGTAGAGTATATTATTCATTTTTTTTTTTTTTTTTTTTTTGAAACCAGCATCTATTGAGCCTGCCGCTATATAGATGGTCAGTCAGATTCTCCATCTCTGCTAGTCCACTAGGCCACAAACCGTAGAACTGCAGCTAGAGAAATGTCTTTTCTGGCTATCAGTTTGATGTTTTTATGTTGGTGGAGGTGGTGGAAGGTGGCAGTAATGGAACACGGCAGTCAAATCGCTGATCTCTTTCCTTTTTAATATATAGTACACAAATTCTGGGAAGGGCTCCTTTCTTACATGGTGAGTGCACTGATGGTACACATGATTTCATATGCATAAAAGGCCCTCGCTGGTGCTGCTTGTTTACTTTCAGGTCTAGTAGCCTGTGTACTGTAAGTCACAGGCCATTAGGGGAAAGGTTGAGAAGTGGGAGCCTAGTTGATTTTGTTTGCCATTATGTTAATTGTACTTGTGAATTGGTCTCCACTCCACATTGGAGAATGCCTATTTGGCACTTAAAGTAAAAACAAAACAAAACAAAAAAAACCTGCTGTTTAAATTGTTTTTATGCTAAACTGAGACTTTTGGTATGTTGGATTGGTTTTAGCTCACACTTTTTTTTTTTTTTTTCAGCAGTAGCTCAAGGTGACTTACATTCAGGTACACTAGGTGTTTTCCTGTCCGCAGAGGGCTGACAATTCTAAGGGGTTGTTTTTATTAAGCTGTGTTAACAAATGGCCTTAGCATACTTCTGTACATATCATTCCTGCGTGCTACATTCCTGCACGCTAAGTCATTTTGCCTTTGGCCATTAAATGTTTTTTCTATTTATTTCATTATTGGCCACGTGCTGATGTTGAACAATATGCCGTTACGTCTCCTTTTAAGACCACTTTAGCAGTCTCTCAGTATAAACATGAATCTTGTTAAATGTCATATAGTCAGCCCACTTCTGTTTCAAAAAGATGTTCAACTGGGCATCTGTTTAAATTTCTGGGGGAAGCTTCCTTTCTTATGGGCTCCATTGATGCCTGTCTATAATCAAAGTTCACCCATATCATGGCATGAGCAGACACTTACATAAATACATAAGTGTTGCCATACTGGGACAGACAAAAAGTTCATCAATCCCAGCATCCTGTTTTCAACAGTGGCCAATCCAGGTTACAATCCTGGCAAGATCCCAAAACAGTATAATACATTTTATACTGTTTACCCTAGAAATAAGCAGTGGATTTTCTTTTAGGAAGCTATCCAACCCTTTTTTAAACCCCGCTCAGCTGCAGAAACCATGGATCACAGGTCTCTAGAAGGCAAGATATAATCAACCTGGGACTGTGTAGCATGTGCATGGACAGGTGCTCAATCCATTGGATGAAGGACCCTCCAAACATCCAGGAGATCACGTATCTCACATAACATTGGGACCCCTTTCATTATATTAATCTTGTCATTAATTTGAGATTTGGTTGGCTTTATCAAGTGTTTGGTCAAGTACTCCATTTTCTCAAGTATGAGTGGCAACCCCTCAAAATCTTTGAGACATAACATAACTTTTGATAACAATTTTTATCAATATGCATTAGGGGCATATACATTACAAAGACGAATTGTTGATCAGCTAAAGTGATGTATCTGCCATCTGGGTTGGCCAGAACACGATGTTAGTTATCGCCAACCCTTTTCATATCAATATCACAACCCCTGCTTTTTTTTCTCTGTCGCTGGGACTCTGTGACAGTGTCCAACCCACTACTTAACCAAGTTTTGTGTTCCAGGGAGGTTAAACTAGTTTCTTGTGGGGGAGGGGGGAAGGTTATGGAAGCCTATTAAGAGCTGCCAAAATCTTCTGCCCCTTTGCAGGAGATGAAGTACCTCCCTCATTCCACAAGATAAACCTTTTATCTCTTTTTAAATGATGCCTTCTAGTTCGTTATAAAAGTATGGACAAAAAAAGAATTGTAATAACAGGGAGAATGTCCCATCTCCTCCAAGTAACTGAAAGTAAACATAGCAAGAAAAATAGTGGAATTGAGAGGTTTCCATTTCCCCCCCCCCCCCCAAAAAAAAAAAATATCCTATCTGTTTAAGAGTATCCTAACCCAGCTTCCCTATTGCTGAATTACCCCATCTTTTTTTACTACCTTTCCCAATCCCACCTGTCCCCCCCCCCCCCCACCATACTCTCTCTCTTTGCTAACAGAGAGAAAAGAAGAAAGAAACTAATGAAGCATCTTCATTTGTTAAGTATCAAAGGAGAAAACGAAAGGGCAGGGTCACCATGTTTCAAAACATTAAATGAAAGCCTTCTGCCTGTCACCTGATATTGATTTACACAAAAACAAGTCACATTGTGTGCGGTTTGCAGCCACACAGAACTCATACTCCACCTTCTGACCAATGGGGTTCCCATATTATTCATATGAGGGTCATGTTTCCGATGAGATTCCCGACAAGCACTTTCCTAAGTAAGCATCCAAAGAGTAAATGGAAGGGTAGAATCTCCATAGTTCATAACACTGAATAACGGCATTATACCTGCTTCCTGTCAGCTCAGTGTCCAAGAATGCCTAACTGTAATCCAATTCTTGGGTACCTGTGTATATATATTTTTTATTTAATTTAATTTTTTTTATTTATTTATTTTATTTTTTGTTACATTTGTACCCCGCGCTTTCCCACTCATGGCAGGCTCAATGCGGCTTACATGGGGCAATGGAGGGTTAAGTGACTTGCCCAGAGTCACAAGGAGCTGCCTGTGCCTGAAGTGGGAATCAAACTCAGTTCCTCAGTTCTCCAGGACCAAAGTCCACCACCCTAACCACTAGGCTACTCCTCCACTAGCAACATTCCCTGTAGAAGCCTGCCATTGCAGCCGCGCAGGCTTCTGTTTCTGTGAGTCTGACGTCCTGCACGTACGTGCAGGACGTCAGACTCACAGAAACAGGAGCCTGCGCGGCTGCAAGGGCAGGCATCTACATGGAATGTTGCTAGTGGAATAGCAACATTAACATTCCATGTAGAATCTCCAATAGTAGCAACATTCCATGTAGAATCTCCAATAGTAGCAACATTCCATGTAGAATCTCCAATAGTAGCAACATTCCATCTAGAATCTCCAATAGTAGCAACGTTCCATGTAGAATCTCAAATAGGGATAGGGAACTGGGACTTGATATGCTTATTTGTACCTGGGGCAATGGAGGGTTAAGTGACTTGCCCAGAGTCACATCGAGCTGCCTGTGCCTAAAGTGGGAATCAAACTCAGTTCCTCAGTTCCCCAGGACCAAAGTCCACCACCCTAACCACCAGGCCACTCCTCCACTACTTTAGTTGTACCCCTGAAAGGTGACATATCAAATGCATGACCTGTACCCCAGAAAGGTGACATATCAAATGCATGACCTGTACCCATACCTATCTGACAGCTTCCACTGCTTGGCAGGCTGGTGCCTGCTGCTTCTGAATTTTCCTGCAGCTGTATGTGTTAAACCCTTTAGAGGTTGAGGGACAGCAGAGGTAAACCCGAGCTGCTTGGCAATGCTCCAGGTTGAAGAAACACTGCTCACTGTCCCTGCCCCCCCCCCCCCCCCCCCCCACCAGTCCCAGGCCACATTGCCTGCTAAATACCACTTTTACAAATTAGTCACTTTCTCATTTCTTGACAGATGTGATTCATAAATTGAAATAGTTATGACTCATGCGGATTATAGAGGCTAAAGGTAAACTCCCACATGCTAACCCAATATGTAAATACCCTGCTTTATTATTTCTATTGGCATTTGGCACAGAATTGCAGACTTCTGACTGGTGGTGTGTTCTAGCCCTAGGCTGAGATTGCCACTGTATTTTTGTAAATGTCATACAGTTAATGCAGGAAGATGTTATGTTCATGAATTGGATACATAGTAATGTATGCAAAGGGTTAAAGTAGCATGCATTTTAAACTTGAGTAGTGGCTGTTCAGTAAAACCAGTCCCCAAAATTGGTGCTGTTCCGATTTCAGACTTGTGCAGTTCAGCCCCTTAGTGTGCACACGTGTTAACGAATGGAAAACCCTAAAACAGTCAAACATGATGCGATTTTATGGTTGCTTGGTATAGTTCTCTCGCAATGAGACCAGATGCCTTAGTGAATCTGGGCGTGGTACACTTCACTTGCACAGCAGGCCTTAGGACATTTAAAAGATTTGTGTGTTTTGGGGGTTTGTTTTGGATTTTTGTTTTGTGATTACTAATGACTTAAGCATAAAAATATGCTCACTGAGGGTTGCTGGATGCTTGTGTAAAATGATTGAGTTGTCTGCCTCTCATGCCTGTTCCCATATCACTAGACACACCATCACTAATTGTCAGTATTCCATTTTTTGGTTTCAAAAAGGTCGAGTGGATCTGGAAACCACAAATTTCGTACTGTAGGGATCAGATATTGGCCTGTCCATCAATATTTGCTGATCAACATGAGTTTTGCTAAACTCTTTGAATGCAGTCTTCTTCTGTGGAGTTGTGGGAGGAGAGTAATTTTATATTCCTTGTCTGGCTGTACCATTCTGAACAAGCGGGTGTTATCCCCTTCTACCAGCAGATGGAGGTAGAGAAAAACTGATCTTTTCCAGTGAACTCACTGGTACAAAATGTGCTAGAGCTTAGTGGAAATAGCCAGTATTTCTCTACCTCTCGCATATAATAGGTTGTTCTGACTGGTGCTCCTGGTCCAGGGCCTAGCTTCCTGCTCCACTGGTTGTAGCTGTACAGCGAGGTTGAGCCTAATGGCCACAGCTAGTTGACCCGAACCAGACCTGGTTGAGTGCAGAGGTTTGCTCCACTGCCCCCAGTCATGCTTTGTAGCATCCACTGGATGAGGCGTTTGGCTTGGCTCTGCTGGAGGGGTGTGGGTCCCCATCCCTCCGCCCCTTGTAGTCTGTACACCCCGTTTGGGTGTTTTTCCCTCTGGGCTCCCCCTGCAGATCCCAGGCATTGAAAAAAGAAATTGGGTCTGCCTGGTTCAGCTTTATTTTCTCTGTTGAGGAATAAAGCTAATTGACTGCCAAAAAAAGGCCTTGGTTTACCTTTTAAAAAGAGAGAGTTCCTAGCGCACACCTGCAGTGAGCAGGATGCTGGCCCAGGTTGTTTGGCAGACCTACATGCGCCAGCCACTTGGCTGGGCATGCCTGCAAGAGTCGGAGGCTTAGTACAGCTGCCAGCTCTGTCTGTCTGCCCCTCCTGTGACAGACCATTTATGACTTTAGAAACGGTCCTGGCTGGGGAGGGGGATTGCTGGAGTGTCTGAGCTTCATTGCTACGCTTTCTGGTTGGAAAAGGGATCAAATATAAAAGGTTTTTTTAAGACCACCTTCCCTTATCAGGCTGCAAAGATTTGGAATGATCTTCCAGGGAGTCTTAGAACGTCTATGAATTATTTACAGTTTAGAAAACATCTCAAAAACGTGATTATTCCAAAAAGTTGTTTCACGATGATATATATATATATAAAAACACACCATGTTTAAAACTGCTGTGCTGTCTTGGTATACTTAGATTTCTTTTTAAATTGTTATCCACATTGAACTGGTTAAGGTTATTCAGATTATAAGCATTGCATTGGTATTGGTTTTGGAGTCATAGGAACCTTGCTTTCCTTGTCTGTCTTTTCTGCTGCTGCAGCAGGGGGAGCTCACAGTCCCCATTGGGACATGGGGGGGGGGGGGGGCTTTCCCTCCTAGCCACCCCAGGTCCATCTGCCAGGGGTATCTCTGGTACTTTAGGCCCTAGAGCTTGATCCAGCTGGTTAAGCAAGCCCTGTAGGTGGATGTTGGCCCTCCAGCCAGGGTAGGACCCTTGGGAGTCCAGTGGGTCCCGGTTGGGATACCAGTACAGGGGAAAATCACCAAGAAGGTGGAGGTACGCTAGGATCCTATGCAAGGAAACACACACAGCAGGGAGTAGGAAGGGAAGGCTCCTCCAAGAAACCGGTACAGGGGCCAGATGCCATTCTTGAGACCCCAGGTGGCCTCTGGAGCATCCAGAGGCTCTTTCAGAACCCCAGTCCCCATCATATTTGGATTTGGAGGAGGTTTCTCCTCCAAGAGAGGAGGAAGAGAAGCGGTTCCACTTGATTGGGCTCTTTCACGGGGAGGAGCTCTCTCATCTAATTGATGAGTTTGCTGTGGCCCTTGGGCTTCTTCTGCTGAACCCTCTGCTGGAAGGTTTGGCGGGGTAACTGAAGCATTTTCTACTTCATAAGGCCCTCACCCACGTGATGCTGGCAGAGTGGAAGTCCCCAGATGGGGTGCTCCATGGGGCTAGGGCCTTGGACTGCCTATATATGTGTCCCCTGTGGAGGTGGACCACTACTGGGTGTACCCCTAGGTGGAGCTCCATATAAAACAGGTGGTGCAGCAGTTCAAGTTGGCCTTCTTCTTTTGGCTGGAGTCCAGGCTGCCATGCTGCCGTGGCTACAGCAGCTGCTGGAGTTGCTAGAGGTTCTACACTGGAGTCTGGGTTAGCCTTCCTGGCAGATGTCTTTTATGACTTGGTGAGACTTTCCTCCTAGTTGGTGGTCAGTTGCTGCTGGCTATGGTTGCATCATTGGGTCGCAGGTGCAGCCTCGAAGAAGCTCATCCATCAGCTTCCCTTTTGGGGTACAGTTGCTCTTTGAAGGGGATATGGAAACATTAGTGAAGGACATGGGGGGAAGCTCAGCCTTTCCAACTTCCTGAGTTGAGACAGAATGGTTCTCGGCATTACTTGATTCATCAAAGGCGCTCGGGGGGAGGGGGGGGCTGTTTTTGGTCAGTTTGGTGCTTGCCATCTCAGGCTTCAGGCACTGGTATGCCCTTTATGTAGGCTTTCTTTCATGGTCCCCAAAGGTTCAGAGACTTGGGACTTCTCTGGTGGGGCAAGAGCTGCCAGATAGACAATGATGGTGCGCTGAGCCCTTTGGTGGTTCCTGATGGGGGCAGGCTGACCCTCTTCCATCATGAGTAGACCCGCATCACTTCAGATCAGTGGATTCTGGAGGTAATCGAGAGGGTACTCCTTGGAACCTGCCCGGCCAGTTCTGGACAACTTTTTGGTGCTTCCTTGTGGCTCAGAGCAAAAGCTGCAGAGTAAGACACATCTTCTCAAGCTAGGGGTGGTGGAAACCCATCCCAGAAGTGGAAAAGGGGTTAGGATGGTATTGAATTTATTCTGTGGTCCCGAAGAGGGAAGGCTCCTTTTAGCCCATTCTGGATCGATTGGCTGATTTGGGCCCACTCGAAACAGAGGCCAGGGGGCCATGTTTCAGGTCATAAACCCTGGAGGCTGTGGGCTGGGTTTTGAATTATTTGAAGAGTCATCTTCTCCCTACCCAGGCCCTGGACTATCTGGGAGTTCATTTGACATGGCTCAGAGGATCAGGCAGCGAACCTACAGGCCCAGAAAAAAAGGCTGTGCAAGCTGCTGACTCCCAAAATTTGGGACTACCTACAGCTCTTGGGCTCCATGGCATGGACTGTGGAGGTGAAGCCTTGAGCACGAGCACTCGTGACCTCTACAGGCAGCTCTCTTGTCTAGTTGGGCCCCAGTTTCACAGTATTTCAGGTGCCTTTTGCCCCTCTCTGCCAAGGCGAGACTGGTGGGACAGTCCTGTCCATTTCCTCTGGGGGTGTGTCTTGGACTGGACTCTCTGCAGTGGGTGGTGGTTACCACCAATGTAAGCTTCCTCAGCTGAGGAGCACGTTGAATGGGCAGAGTGGCACAGGAGATCTGGTGCCCACTGGAGATGGTGTGGTCAATCAGTTGTGGTCAATCAGTTGCCTGGAGACTGGGTGGTATGCCTGTCCTTGGTGGAATTCCTTCTTCTGTTTTGAGGAAAAATAGTCCAGGTGATGATGGACAACACCATGGTGGTAGCCTATATAAACAAACAAGGTGGTACCAGAAGCCAGGCAGTGGTGTTGGAAGCTGTGGGTCTCCACTGTTGGGTGGAGAAGCATCTACAGGCACAGTCAGTGGCACATATAGCAAGCAAGGACACTTTCTCAGCCACTCTTAGTTGGATCCTGGGGAATGAGAGCTAGGGCTGGAGGCCTTTTAGCTCATTCAGAACTGCTTGGGGCTGCTAGTGTTCAACATGATGGCTCCATGTTCCAGTGCCAAGATGGAGTCCTTCAGCCCTTCAGCCTCACAGGGGATAGTTGCCTTGGTCAAACCATGGCTGGCGGAGGAGCCCCTGTTTGTCTTCCCTCCTCATCTCATCTTTCTAATAGTTTTGGATTGACACCATTGGCTGTGGTATGCAGACCTGGTGTGGCTGTTGGTAGCCAAGTCTCTTCCTCCACCCAGGGGACATGGTCATCTTTGACAGGGTCTGGATGTCTTCTGGCTTATGGTTTGGTCCTTGAAAGGAGGTTTTTTTTTTTTTTTGCCTGCGGTTGTTTTACCTTGCTTAAGTCCTGGAAGTCTTCCACATTGCTGGCTTATGTGTCAGTCTGGAAGGTTTTCAAGAATTGGTGTGCCATTGGGCATTGTCTCCTTGGAAGACATAGATTCCTGACATCTTAGGTTTATCACAGCAAGAGCTGGATCAGGGCCTGGTACTGAATTCCTTAAGGGCCCGGGTGGATCCCTTTCCAGTTTTCGGAGCAGAGTTGAGGGCCTTTCCTTGGCAGTGCATGGGGAAGTGGCCGGGTTTCTGGAGGGGATTGACTTCCTGTGTGCCCCTCCTTTCCTTCCTGGCACCTGAATTTGGTCCTCTTCATGCTCTCCAAGGCTCCTTTTTGAGCCCTTACTGTGTTTCCTGAGCAAGGACCTTAGGTTTAAGGTGCTTTTTCCTTGTATCACTCACTTCAGCTTGGAGTTGTAGGCATTGTCTCATTGCGTACCTCTTCTTTTCAGAGGATTTGGAGTCCATCCGCATAGTTTCCTCCTTTCTACCCAAGGTTGTTTCACCGTTCGACATGAACCATGAAATCTGTTGCCCTCCTTTCCGACAGCAATTGAATGAGAAAAATATGTACTGAATGGAATTTAAATTCATGCTCTTAAATTGGGACAGATTGAAGTCACGCGCTATGCAAGGGGCCCCACTACCCACTGCCTCTCTTGATAAAATCATTAACAGAAGCCATTGTACAGATTGAAGTCACATAGTATTGAATACACACAAGATCCCTCAGATTATTACCAAATCATGTTGGTGTCGATTAGTCCTTTTGAAGTAGTTTTGCGTAGCAGTGGAAGTGTGCCACTGGCCCTCGACATTGAATTTTTTTAGGAGTGCTGGGTATATAATAGCATAAAGCACAGTCCCATGTTGTAACACGTTGTGCAGGCCTGCATGAATTTTCAGCGCCATTGAATAGTCCTGAAAAATCAGAATCAGCGCCGCCTCATATTTGAGCGAGTCTCTCTTCTGCTTAAATCCTTTCAGGATATCTGCCTTGTGGTGATAATTTATGTACCTTTATGATTACTACTCGCAGTTTTTGTCTAGTGTGGTGTGTGTGTGGCCCAGTCTGTGTGCCCTCTCAAGGCATAAGGGACCTATACTGTCTGATAATGCAAATTTACTCAGCCAGTCTTCTAGTATAGCACCCAAATTCTGTTCCGTTATGGACTCGGGGAGCCCCACTGTCTGAAAGTTGTTGCATTGAGACCTGTTCTTCGGGTCGTCTAGTTGGTCCACCAGAGTGGCTAGAGCCTTTGCGGTGCTCCCTGCCTCATCCTCCACTCTGGACACATGCTGTTCCAAATCGCCAGTTCTGTGGGTGGTTTCTGCCAACAAAGACTCCAGGTTAGAGAGCTGAGTTGAAATTTGGCACAGCCTCATCTCCATTGCTTTTGTTACTGCAGCCGTGGGTTGGGTAAGTTGATGCACCGAGAAAGTGGAGGTTCCTGTTTTGTCAGCCGCCACCATTTTGTTGGCATTACCCCACGGTTTTGGCGTGCCTTTTAAAATATTTTCCCCACCATTTTGCTATCTGATTTCTAAATATATTTGTCCATGTGGTAACCAGCTAGCTGGGGAGGCGAGGTGGTGTATCAGGCGGCAAAAGATGAGGCATTTCGGGTGGTGAGACACGGGATCTCGGAGAGGGACTGAAACATGTCTATCCTTCTCAACGCATCACGTGATCTCATGGCAGATGAAATTTCATGTGGACCAGATGCAAAGTGATTTATGTTTAGAAGAATAATCTGAATCATAGTTACCTGATGCAAGGGGTCCACCTTAGGAGTCAGCACTCAAGAAGAAGATCTAGGTGTCATTGTAGACAATACACTGAATTTTCTGCCCAGTGTGTGTCGGCAGCCAAAAACGCAAACAGGATGCTAGGAATTATTAGGAAAAAGATGGAAAACAAGACCATGAATATTATGCCTCTGTATCGCTCCATGGTGCGACCTCACCTTGAGTATTGCATTCAATTCTGGCCGCCGTATCTCAAAAACGTTTTAGCGGAATTAGAAAGATTTCAAAGAAGAGCAACCAAAATGATAAAGGAGATGGAACTTCTCTCATATGAGGAAAGGCTAAAAAGGTTAGGGCTCTCTCCAGCTTGGAAAAGAGATGGCTGAGGGGAGATATGATTGAGGTCTACAAAATCCTGAAAGTGAATCAAAAATGTTTTTTTTTTTTTCATTCATTCAAAAAGTACAAAGAATAGGGGATACTCAATGAAATTACATGTAAATACTTTTAAAACAAATAGGAGGAAATATTTTTTCACTCAAAGAATAGTTAATCTCTGGAACTCATTGCTGGAGGATGTGGTAACAGTGGTTAGTGTTCTGGGTTTAAAAAAAACTTTGGAGAAGTTCCTGGAGTCTGTAATCTGTTATTGAGATGGACATGGGGGAAGCCATTGCTTGCCCTGGGATTGGTAGCATGGAATGTTGCTAGTATTTGGGTTTTTACCAGGTACTTCTGACCTGGATTGGCCACTGTTGTAAGTAGGATACTGGGCAAAATGGCCTGACCAACAAGTTCTTAAAAGATCATTTTTTTTTCTCAACCTCCTGCTGCTGGTAGAGAGGATAACACAGACTAAAGCAAAGGAAATGATCAAGTAAGACATAATTTCACCACAGGTTTCCCATGTGGAATGGCCAAAAAAAGCACCCAGTTTAATGCCTTTTTTTTTTTTTTTTTAATTGAAGTGGCAACTGAGGTACCTATGGGTCTTTATAAAATAGCCTTCTAGAACCAGCCTTACTAGCGTACAGATCCTCTCACACAAATGAATACCTCCTCTGAAGAGGGTGTAAATGTAGTCCAAGACCCTTCACTGGCTCCCTATCCGTTTTCGCATCCTGTTCAAACTTCTTCTACTAACCTATAAATGTACTCACTCTGCTGCTCCCCAGTATCTCTCCACACTCGTCCTTCCCTACACCCCTTCCTGTTCACTCCGCTCCATGGATAAATCCTTCTTATCTGTTCCCTTCTCCACTACTGCCAACTCCAGACTTCGCGCCTTCTGTCTCGCTGCACCCTACGCCTGGAATAAACTTCCTGAGCCCCTACGTCTTGCCCCATCCTTGGCCACCTTTAAATCTAGACTGAAAGCCCACCTCTTTAACATTGCTTTTGACTCGTAGCCACTTGTAACCACTACTCGCCTCCACCTCTCGTAACCACCTACCCTCCTCTCTTCCTTCCCGTTCACATTAATTGATTTGATTTGCTTACTTTTATTTTTTGTCTATTAGATTGTAAGCTCTTTGAGCAGGGACTGTCTTTCTTCTATGTTTGTGCAGCGCTGCGTATGCCTTGTAGCGCAATAGAAATGCTAAATAGTAGTAGTAGTAGTAGTGTTTTATAAAATTCACATGCACATCATAATTCCAGCCCTGCTACTCCCAAGCTGTGCCCCAGGAATGCCTATTCACAGAACACGTATAAGTATCCACTGCTTGGTACATACCTGTGTATCTGACAGCACAATTTTGTAAGCCATTTTTCTTGTGTAAAAAAAAAAAAAAAAGCTTCCTTTTCATCTAGATGAGTGGGTTATGACCCCTTTACCAGCATATGGAGGCAGAGACCTGGAACTTTCCAGTAACGACATCACAATATAAGTCTTATACTATAAGGAGTGGTGGAATACAAGTATTCTCTGCTTGCAGCAGATATGGTTGCAGAAAAAGTTGAGCTGGTGGACTTATCTAAAGCTGTTACTCCAGGGAATGGGTCTGTAGCCACCTCCATTTGGACTGCGGTGGCAAGTGATGCAAGCTTGTCTAGTTGGAGAGCCCACTGCCAGGAACAGGTTGTTCAAGGGCTCTGATCTTGTAAAGCAAAATGCTGGAAGCCGGGGGGGGGGGGGGGGGGGGGGGAAATGGGACTTGATATACCGCCTTTCTGAGGTTTTTGCAACTACATTCAAAGCGGTTTACATATATTCAGATACTTATTTTGTACCAGGGGCAATGGAGGGTTAAGTGACTTGCCCAGAGTGACAAGGAGCTGCAGTGGGAATCGAACTCAGTTCCCCAGGATCAAAGTCCACTGCACTAACCACTAGGCTACTCCTAAGCTCCAGGGCCATTTGCCTGGCTCTGGAACTCTCTAGGTGGTTAAACAATGTAACTAAAGTGGTGGACAAAACTAAAAGGATACGAGGCTGCCTACAGAGAAGCATAACCAGCAGAAAGGGGTTATAATGTTCTTTGTAGGTTTGTTGATGAGGCCTTACTTGAAGTACTGTGTTCAGTTTGGAGACCATGGGGCTCATTGTCAAAGTACTTAGATTTACAAAATTCCATAGGTTACTTTGAGGCAAATTTTCAAAGCACTTAGCCTTCCAAAGTTCCATAGAAACCTATAGAACTTTGGAAGGCTAAGTGCTTTGAAAATATGCCTCTATGGAACTCATTTTCAAAAGAGGAAAAACGTTCAAAAAAAGTGGCATAAATCTGCATTTGGACGTTTTTCTCACAAAAAAAAAAATGTCCAAATTGGTATTTTCAAAACCAATTTTTAGATGTTTTTCTATGAAGTGCTTTCAAATCACAAGGGGACATGTCAGGGACGTGTTAAAGGCAGGATCTGGGTTTTTCAGCTATAATGGAACAAAACAAAACTAAAATGTTTTGAGCTAGACCTGTTTTTATAAAAAAAAGAAGGCACAAAAGGGTGTCCTAAATGACCAGATGACCACTGGAGAGAATCAGGGGTGACCCCTACAACCCCCCACAAATGTGAATACAAATATGATTTAGCAACTTCTGTTACAGCTTCAGATGTTAGAGCCAGGTCTGTTAGAGCACCATGCAGGTCCCTGGAGTTGTGTAGTGGTCATTGCAGTGCACCATGGCGTGGGGGACTCTGGTCCCTATCTCCCTCTACCTGTCACATTTGTGGTGGAAACTGTGAGCCCTCCAAAACTCACCAGAAACCCACTGTATCCACATATAGGTGCCTCCTTCACCCATAAGGTCTATAGTATACAGCAGTGGGTTTTGGGGAACTCAGCAGAGAAGATAAGGGAGCAATGGTGAGATGTGTACCTGGGAGCATGTTTTTGAAGTCCACTAGGGTGCCCCATTTATTTTCTGGGATGTCTGGGAGACCAGTCTACTAAAAATGCTGGCCCTCCTACATCCCAATGGCTTGATTTTCAACATTTTTCACGTGGACATTTTTGGTTAAATAGCTATTGAGTCACTCAGCCATGCAACAATACTATTTAATATGGCGAAATAAAACCTAGCTTAAAAGGTTTACAAAAGTTTAAAAGAGATGGTGACTAAAACTTTGTAGTTTAACACCTCTCATAAACCCTTTTTTAGATCCAAACCTTCCCTCATTCCACTTCTGTTCCCCTACCCTAAACTCCCCCACCTTCTCCAAAAATACTACTATAATGATACTTCTAAATTATTTAACAAAGCAGATGAAACACTGCTCACTGCGATTAAACAGGCAGGAGCCGATCCTGCCTAGTTAAATCATTCTGAATATCTATCATTAGGTATCCAGTATTCCATAGCATTTGTCACCTCTATGTCCCCTAATGCTTTTGCCCACAAGTCGATTAGTTTTATGTATTCTAAAAAAAAAACCCAAAACATGCTAATATTCAGATTTTGCGGCCATCACCATCTCCTCCTCCGTGTCCTTACTCCAAATTGTTGTTAAGGATGTTTAAAAAAACCACCCAAAACCTGGCACTAAAACTCTTCCTATCTGTTATGTACCAGCAAGCCAATTTGTTGGAGTAGGGAGCGTTTTTTGCAAATGCCTTTTCCATATTCATATGTTTTATTTGTTTGTTTAAAAAACTTGTATACCACCTAATTAACTAGGCGGTTTCCAGGATAACATATATAATAGAAGAAACAATCACAGCTCATCAACTAAAACTACAATTCAAATTTAAGTACATAAGAACATAAGAGTAGCCATACTGGGTCAGACCAATGGTCCATCTAGCCCAGTATCCTGTTTTCCAAGCAGTGGCCAAACCAGTTCACAAGTACCTGGCAGAAACCCAAAATGTGGCAACACTCCGTAATATAAATTCCAAGGCAAGCAGTACATTTTCAAAACTTAGTACTCAATAAAATATTGCTACAAACCAACTGTGTGATAAGTTTCTTAAATCGCAACGTTAAATAAGCGTAAGTGGCCTGCAAAGGCATTCCACAAATGCGTGCCAGCCTGCATAACGTGTCTGCACCAGTGAATCTAAATAAAAAGTCAGTCCTAAAATGTCAAAGAAAGCAGTATAAAAGATGGCTAAAGAGAAATCAAGCAATATTTCTTTCTTTATTAAAGGGTTCAATAGAGAGCTCAGTATAGGCCGCACGTGCAGCCGAATATAACTTAAGTGAGTCTGGCTGCAAAAGCGGCTCACTTGAAAGCTCTATGCATTATAAAAATACTCTCCATATAGAATCCCCAATTTTCTTAACTTTAGTGCTTTAACCCAATGTGAAATCTGAATTGAAACAAAATGTAATCATAAATAAATTCTCAATAGGCATCATATACCCCAGGATCCATTTAGTGAAGGAGTAAAGTGTTCTCCCTAGAATCTAAATATAGTCTTTGAACTTTCAACTTCTTCAACAAGAGTCAACATCAGTGAAAGAGCGACAGAGTTGGAAGTTCAGATAAGTCTGCTCCTGTTTGTTTCTTAACCTCTAGTGCTCATTGTTGACTCTCTATTTAACTATTTAACACTTTAATAAATAAAGAAATATTACTTGATTTCAGCAAAGCTTTTGACACGGTTCCCCACAGGAGGCTCTTGAATAAACTACACAGGCTAAAGATAGGACCCGAAGTGGTGAACTGGATTAGGAACTGGTTAACGGGCAGACGCCAGAGAGTGGTGGTGAATGGAATTCGCTCGGAGGAGGGGAAGGTGAGTAGTGGAGTGCCTCAGGGATCGGTGCTGGGGCCGATTCTATTCAGTATATTCGTGAGTGACATTGCCGAAGGGTTACAAGGTAAAGTTTGCCTTTTTGCGGATGATACCAAGATTTGCAACAGAGTGGACACCTCGGAGGGAGTGGAAAACATGAAATAAGATCTGCGGAAGCTAGAAGAATGGTCTAAAATTTGGCAATTAAAATTCAATGCGAAGAAATGCAAAGTGATGCATTTAGGGAGTAGAAATCCAAGGGAGACGTATGTGTTAGGCAGGGAGAGTCTGATAGGTACGGACGGGAGAGGGATCTTGGGGTGATAGTATCTGAGGACCTGAAGGCGACGAAACAGTGTGACAAGGCGGTGGCCTTAGCTAGAAGATTGCTAGGCTGTATAGAGAGAGGTGTGACCAGCAGAAGAAAAGAGGTTTTAAAACCCCTGTATAAGACATTGGTAAGGCCCCACCTGGAGTATTGTGTTCAGTTTTGGAGGCTGTATCTTGCGAAGGATGTTAAAAAAATGAAAGTGGTGCAAAGAAAAGCTACGAGAATGGTATGGGATTTGCGTTACAAGACGTATGAGGAGAGACTTGTTGACCTGAACATGTGTACCCTGGAGGAAAGGAGAAACAGGGGTGATACGATACATAGTAACATAGTAACATAGTAGATGACGGCAGAAAAAGACCTGCACGGTCCATCCAGTCTGCCCAAGAAATGTGCCACTTTTTTGTGTATACCTTACCTTGATTTGTACCTGTCTTGACGTTCAAATATTTGAAAGGTATTAATCCGCAAACAAACCTTTTTCGGAGAGGGAAAGGCGGTAGAACTAGAGGACATGAAATGTGATTGAAGGGGGGCAGACTCAAGAAAAATGTCAGGAAGTATTTCTTCACGGAGAGAGTGGTGGATGCTTGGAATGCCCTCCCGCGGGAGGTGGTGGAAATGAAAATGGTAACTGAATTCAAACATGCGTGGGATAAACAAAGGAATCCTGTTCAGAAGGAATGGATCCTCAGGAGCTTAGCCGAGATTGGGTGGCAGAGCTGGTGGTGGGAGGCGGGGCTGGTGGTTAGGAGGCGGGGATAGTGCTGGGCAGACTTATATGATCTGTGCCCTGAAGAGCACAGGTACAAATCAAAGTAGGGTATACACAAAAAGTAGCACCTATGAGTTTATCTTGTTGGGCAGACTGGATGGACCGTTGAGGTCTTTTTCTGCCGTCATCTACTATGTTACTATGTTACTTGATTTCTCTTTAGGCATCTTTTATACTGCTTTCGTTGACATTTTTGGGATTGACTTTTTATATGGTTCATTTGAGTTCTCTCTCCTGGGATTCTTGTTAGTAGTAACCAACAAATCTAAAGGCAGACGCATCTGATCTCAAAGGCCTTTTTGGGTGGTACACTGTTGGGGGGGGGGGGGGGCTTGTCGAAAGAAAAAAGGAGCAGCAGCATGAATAGTTTGATGCATAATAACCAACACTTTATATTGAATACATTGAATAACTGGTATTACTTGCAAACATTTTGATACACCAACAATCAATCGTTCTGCTGTGTTTTGGACCACTTGCAATTCCCTGAGCCTTGAAGATTCTATCCCAGGGGGTACAAGGCATTGCAGTAATCCAACCACGACAGGACTAAAACTTTGCACCACAAGACCATTCTGAGCTTTTTTAGAGCTCCCTGATAATGTCTCACCTGGAAATATTGTAATAGGTGTATGTCGGGGATGTCCCATTGGACTGAAGGACGGGAAAGTCACCCTCGTTTAGTTTAATGAACTGCCCTGTATTCCTACAGTCCTTTGCCTGCCACTCCTGAAACCTTGTATTCTCCATTCTTGGAGTGAAATCCAGATTCTCCACCAATGGGCAGAAAGGAGTACACTCCCACATTACTCCACTGTCTCCCGTTCCATTTGGAAGAGATGTAGGAATTCTTGAGTACCTTGCATTTGTGATTGCAATCCTAGCATTCCCTTACATTCCCCCTTTACTGGAAAAGGTGCAGCGAAGGGCAACTAAAATGATAGTGGGGATGGGACGACTTCCCTATGAAGAAAGACTAAGGAGGCTAGGGCTATATAGCTTGGAGAAGAGACGGCTGAGGGGAGACATGATAGAGGTATATAAAATAATGAGTGAAGTGGAACAGGTGGATGTGAAGCGTCTGTTCACACTTTCCAAAAATACTAGGACTAGGGGGCATGCGATGAAACTACAGTGTAGTAAATTTAAAACAAATCGGAGAAAATGTTTCTTCACCCAACGTGTAATTAAACTCTGGAATTCGTTGCCGGAGAAAGTGGTGAAGGCGGTTAGCTTAGCAGAGTTTAAAAAGGGGTTGGACGGTTTCCTAAAGGACAAGACCATAAACCGCTACTAAACGGACTTGGAAAACTCCAAAATTCCAGGAATAACATGTATAGAATGTTTGTACGTTTGGGAAGCTTGCCAGATGCCCTTGGCCTGGATTGGCCGCTGTCGTGGACAGGATGCTGGGCTCGATGGACCCTTGGTCTTTTCCCAGTATGGCATTACTTATGTACTTATGTACTATCTTTACTGAGGCATCTTGGTCATATAATGACAGTGGGAGATCTATCTAATGCATAACTGCATTATTTGCTTTGTTAGCTTTGATGTTCCTTTTTAATATTATCTGAGTGCTCTCAATTAAAAAAAAAAAAAAAGGGATTGGGACTTGATATACCACCTTTTTGTGGTTTTTGCAACTACATTCAAAGCAGTTTACTTAGTATATACAGGTACTTATTTGTACCTGGGGCAATGGAGGGTTAAGTGACTTGCCTAGGGTTGCAAGAAGCTGCAGAGGAAATCAAACCCAGTTTTCCATGATCTAAGTCCGCTGCACTAACCACTAGGCTACTCCTCCACTAGCAACATTCCATGTAGAAGCTTCCCCTTGCAGCCGCGCAGGCTTCTGTTTCTGTGAGTCTGACATCCTGCACGTACGTGCAGGACGTCAGACTCACAGAAACAGAAGCCTGCGCGGCTGCAAGGGCAGGCTTCTACATGGAATGTTGCTAGTGGAATAGCAACATTAACATTCCATGTAGAATCTCAAATAGTAGCAACATTCCATCTAGAATCTCCAATAGTAGCAGCATTCCATGTAGAATATCAAATAGGGAAAGGGAACTGGGACTTGATATGCTGCCTTTCTGTGGGGTTTTACATAGTATATACAGGTACTTATTTGTACCTGGGGCAATGGAGGGTTAAGTGACTTGCCTAGGGTTGCAAGAAGCTGCAGAGGAAATCAAACCCAGTTTCCCATGATCAAAGTCCGCTGCACTAACCACTAGGCTACTCCTCCAGCCTTTGTCCCTTGGATTTCCTTCAAATAACATCAGGGCTTCTGATTTCCCATAGTTTAAGCCCGGATAGCTTCCAAACTGTTCATTCATCTTCATTATTTCAGGCATGCTTTCATTTGCTTTCTACCAACAGGAGCATGTCAATGGCAAATAAGTTGATCCTGTATTCCGCTGCACCTACCTTTATCAAGTTTATTATTAGGACTTTCTATTCCACCTACAGACATCTAGGTGGTATTCAATCTAAAGTTGGGGAAAAAGGGTAGTGCAGTGTGACAAACAGGACTATGCGGGATAGAGATAAAATTGTAGTATTGATATGATTGGGAGTGGGGGACATCCCAAGAGGAAATTGTGTTTATCCAAGTAATGCATTCAGGCGTTATAATATGGGATGATTGCCTAATTTGTATTGCAAGCAGCTTCAGAGATAATATAAACGGCAAAGAAAGATAGGGCAACCCTCTCTTATTCCTCCTTGAATCTCTGATTTCCAACAGTTTGCCATTTATTAGTAGCTGTGCTGTTGTTGACTTGCTACATAGCACGTTCATTCTAAAATTCACTCTTGTAACCCAATTTGTTGCAATATCCAGAACAAATATGCCCAAGTTATCTTATCAAAAGCTTTATCTGCATCCAGGCATACTAGAACCTTGCAGCCTTTGTGCCTTTCCTTAATCTGAAGCGCTTCTAGCGTTTATGGCAAGGCAGATTAGGAAGTGCTGGAGAGTGTTTCCACAGCAAATCTAGTAGTTGGAATGTGAAGACAATGCTGGACAGACTTCTACGGTCTGTGTCCCATACTCTAGCATACCATGAGCGGTCCACCCCCAGTGCAGGCAGGAAGGGGTGTGCGGAGCAGCCCTGTGGCTGTTGGCTCTGCCAGTCCCCTGCCCCCTCTGACTTCAACTTCTGTTCTGGGACAGGGGACCGGCAAATCCAGCAGCTGCGTCCTGCCCTGTGCATCCCCTTGCTCGGAGGAGGGGCATGCTCCGCTCCAGGTAGCAACTAATGTAGATATGCCACTGGTCCCGTATATTGCAAGACAGATCAGAATGGCCTGGAGTGGGCTTAGATGGCAACTCCAGTAGTTGGGGAAGTAGTTTCGGTGCAGGGCAGACTTTTTTATGGTCTAAGCCCTGAAAATGGCAAAACAGATTAAGAGCAAGTATGCGTATTTTATACCACATTCATATGGTATGAGTGTGGGTTAGAGACCTGCACGGAAACGGGGTTTGCAGGAATCCCACGGGAATCCCCTCCAAAGCAGCAGGGCTGCTGCAATAATCCCCTCCGGGTTCGCAGGATTCCTATGGGAACGGACGCAGTTCCTGCAGGGGTTCCCGTGGAAACGTAGCCAGCCTTGCTCTCGCCTTATACCAGCTTCTTCTTCTTTTTTCAAAAATTGTACGACATGTCTTTCTCCCACTCTCCCACCACACAGACCAGCACTACTCTCTCTGTCTCCCTCCCTCCTTCCCCCCTCCTCTCCTCGGTCCATCAAACCTGCTTTGTCTGCCAGCCCCTGTTGTGGTAACAGACAGCCTGGGCCGGTTCTGGGTCTTTCTCTCTGTTGGGGTCCCCCCCCCCCCCACCAAAGTCCAAAACTGTTTTCTCTTTTCCCTCCTCAGTCCATCAAACCTGCATTGTCTGCTGGCCCCTGCAGCGTTAGACTGACTGGGCCGGCACTGGACCCTTCCCTCTGCCTTTGCCATTTCTTAGTAATAATAGTATTCTTGTACTGAGACTTTAATAGAATAGTTTACCAATATTTGTGCTGTAATTGTTTGGATTAGTGATAGCCCCATGTTTGCAGACCAGTGTAATTGATCCTTCTGATCACGTTTCATGTATGTTTTCTGTCGGAGGGTTGCTTCGTAATCCCTCAGTGTGTATTGGTAGGTGCTGTGTAGAGGCCTTCTGAGAGGCTGGCTGTTTTGAGCTCTGAATACACTCCATGCAGGGCTTCCAGGAGGGAGATTTTTTTGTATTCCTGGATTTCTGCTAATCTCCTGATGCTTTATGGGACCTGTAGTATTAATTTCAATAGGTAGAATCAGGGATTAGAAGTCCACATTGCTTTGTGGGATGTAAGGTAAAACTAGGACTGACCAAAAGACCAAGGAATTGGGTAACTTGGCAGTTCAGTCCATGGGCAGGGTTTTCGTGTCATGAGCTCTTCCATGGAAGCGATGGGGCTGAGTCTGCACTCGTAGGCAGCTGTTGAAGCATAGAAAACCCACAAATAGGGAAGATGGGGACCTGAGTATGCAGCTGTGAAACTGAGAATGTTTTTTGCTGTGTGGGGCCTTCTCATGTAGTAGATTTACTGTGTGTCAGAGAGAGATATGTAGCTGTCCTTTCGACAGATTGACAGATTGAGCATAGTTGGCGCAGCTTGCCAGAGCCCGATTAATGACACGCTCATTAGAGGCTGCTAGGAAGGGATGAGCTCATTACTTTTGGCTTAAAGTGTGGGCTTGGTTACCTTATCCAGTGAGCTGGGGATTTCCAGAGTCTGTCGGTCCTCTGAGAGAGAGAGGCCAGAAGCTGCACAGACTTTAGCATTTTTCTTTTGCGTAGTGGGAAATGCATTTTGCTATTGATGTACAGTGTTTCTGTTTGTACATGTTTGTATCTGACCTCTTTAAATATTCTTATTCTCTTGCATTCACTGTTCAAAATAAACCAAGTAAATGGTTTTGGGGGGGGGGGGGGGGGGGGTGGAGGAAGGCTTGTGAGCCTGTCCTGGTTTTTAATTTGTTTTCCTTAGTTTTCCATACAGAATGCTGAACTGTACATCCCAGAGTGCTTGGCAGTATCAGCTGGAAAACCTGGACTGGCTCAGCGTGTTCTGGTGATTTGCAGCAGCTCTCTCTGTTCATCAGGCCATAAAATGAACCATTTTCTTCGGGGTTGTGGGTGAATGGTATCTGGTTGTACCATATTAATCTTTCCAGTTTTTGTCAAAATCAGGCTGTACTCGTATTTCATTTATTTACTTCCTTATTTACTGCCTGAAAGCTGTTGATGTGGTGGACATTTAACTACAGTAGGCATTTTTCTGTCCTTGAAGGGCTCACTGTCTTTAAGTTTTTGTATCTGATGCATTGGATAAGTTTAAGCGACTTGCCCTAATTCACAAGGAGCTGCTATGGAATTTGAACCAAGCTTCTCTGGCTCTCAGCCCATTCCTGTTCCTTAATATTTAGCTGAAATTGGTTGTCTGAGAGATTGGTGAAAAGTGTTTTTTTTTTTTTTTTACAAGTTCTGACTATTGAGCCTTTCTTCCTTCTGCGTCAACTGTTAATGAGTTTGGGAGGTGGTGGGGCCTGTCTTTGTCACAGGTGCTAATATGTTGTTGGTCTGTGTCAGAGCTGGTGGTGGGAGGCGGGGCTGGTGGTTGGGAGGCAGGGATAGTGCTGGGCAGACTTGTACGGTCTGTGCCAGAGCTGCTGGTTGGGAGGCGGGGATAGTGCTGGGCAGACTTGTACGGTCTGTGCCAGAGCTGGTGGTTGGGAGGCGGGGATAGTGCTGGGCAGACTTATACCGTCTGTGCCAGAGCCGGTGGTTGGGAGGCGGGGCTGGTGGTTGGGAGGCGGAGATAGTGGTGGGCAGACTTATACGGTCTGTACCAGAGCTTGTGGTTGGGAGGCGGGGCTGGTGGTTGGGAGGCGGGGATAGTGCTGGGCAGACTTATACGGTCTATGCCAGAGCTTGTGGTTGGGAGGCGGGGCTGGTGGTTGGGAGGCGGGGATAGTGCTGGGCAGACTTATACGGTCTGTGCCAGAGCTTGTGGTTGGGAGGCAGGGCTGGTGGTTGGGAGGCGGGGATAGTGCTGGGCAGACTTATACAGTCTGTGCCCTGAAGAGCACAGGTACAAATCAAAGTAGGGTATACACAAAAAGTAGCACATATGAGTTATCTTGTTGGGCAGACTGGATGGACCGTGCAGGTCTTTTTCTGCCGTCATCTACTATGTTACTTTGTCAGTGTCCAGTACTAATCTCGGTGTCGTATGTACAGTATTGGCATAGCACCAACAGCCACAGAGAGAGAAATAAAAGAAAAGAGACTATAAGACTAAGACCCAGAAAGTTGATGGAAATAAGCGAGAATGTAGTTCAGGGGCATGTGAATGTCATGCCTGAGGTCTACATACCCACCTGGTTTTCAGGCTACCCAGGATATGCAGATGAGTTGTTCTTTTAGACTAAAGAGATCCAGATATGTTTTTGTCGCTGTCCTGGACAACAAGCTAGCTTTTGGCCCCAGAGGCTGGGATTTGCTCCCACCTGTGGTCTCTGATACTTTCACTTGAAGTGTGGACAGTTTGTCTTAGGGCTCCAGATGGAGCTGACCTAATGGAAAGCAGTGTAGCTGGAAAGCCAGCAAGGACTTGTAGGATATGTCTGTGATTACAGAAAGAAAACCACACATATTTGGCAGTTATCAGATACTCTGGAGCTGTCTCAGTTGTCTTGATGATGATATGGAAGAGACTTTTGAATGAGTTTCTAGACCTCATTCCAGCTGTCAACAGGCAACATGAAAAGATTCCCCTGGTGCTTAAATGACGTTGTTATCCCGCTCTGATCTGGATGTACGTGGGTTGTCCTTTTTACCAATAGTTTGCTGGTAAGAGTGTAATATTCATGTGCTTGAGGTTGCAGGACTCTTGATCAGTGTAACTGCCATTGCTGTGGGGTTTTTCTTTTTAATCCAATGTAATTTGCTGAGCTCTGTCTTCATGCCTTAAGAAGACTTATTGTAAGTTTTTCTTAAATGAAAGAGGATAAAAAATGCCTTGGAAAATGGGGGTTTGGTGCCAAGGTTTGAGTGTAAGGAACTAGCTGAAGGTGGGGAGTACCAGTTGAATATAACCAGGTCTCCAAGCTTTTAATTCTGCATATACATACAGCTGGAATTCAAGTTTTGATTTCTTCTGTATTCTTGTTTTGCATGGTAATGAAGGAGACACGAGTGTGTGTGTGTGTGTGTGTGTGTGGGGGGGGGGGGGGGGTCTATTTACTAAAATGTGGTAAGGTTTTGCAGATACCATGGGTTAATGGCCAAAATAATGCCTGGCAATAACAAAGTTTCTGCATTAACTGTTGGTGTGTTCCCAATATTTTGCTATTCAGTTATTGCAGAATAAGAATTCTTCACTATATCTTTACTAAATTACAGATATTGTGATGCAGTTAGCCACACCTCTTGAAATAATTCTACATTAATAGTTAACATGCATTAACTGTAATGCACAGGCCCTACTCATTACCCATTGCCCCATTCCCATTAGGAAGTCTGATGTGGGAATTAGTGCATGCTGTCAAGCTCTGCTCTATTAGCACACGCTAATCCCTACATTATTAACTGCTTAGCACAGCTTTTATAAATAAACCCTTGGTATGAGGGTGATAGGGAGAGCAGGCATATCCTCAGGATTAAATGGGGAAAGAAAATAAAAACAAAATATTTCTACTGGAAGGTCATTTCATGCATCTACCACTTTCTCTTTGCGAAAATGTTTTAAGATTCTCCAGCTTACTGTCAGAAAATAGATGCAGTATCACTGATGACCTGTTTTTCTAATACAGGTTACTCAAATATATTACCCCAGTGCTGTAAATTCATTTACTCTTTCATTCATTGTTTTTGTGACTCAATTATTATAACCCCCCAACTGAGAGACAACAGTATAATTGCAGTACAGCTATCTATCCTTTATATCAGGGGTTCTCAACCCAGTCCTCAGGAAAGACTAGGCCAGTCTAGTTTTTGAGATATCCGCAATGAGTATGCATGGGATAAATTTGCATTCAGTGCCTCCATTGTATGCAGATTATTCTCACGCATAGTCATTGTGAATATCATGAAACCCCTCTCCTCAAGACCCTTCACTGGCTCCCTATCCGTTTTCGCATCCTGTTCAAACTTCTTCTACTAACCTATAAATGTACTCACTCTGCTGCTCCCCAGTATCTCTCCACACTCGTCCTTCCCTACACCCCTTCCTGTGCACTCCGCTCCATGGATAAATCCTTCTTATCTGTTCCCTTCTCCACTACTGCCAACTCCAGACTTCGCGCCTTCTGTCTCGCTGCACCCTACACCTGGAATAAACTCCCTGAGCCCCTACGTTCTTGCCCCATCCTTGGCCACCTTTAAATCTAGACTGAAAGCCCACCTCTTTAACATTGCTTTTGACTCGTAACCACTCACCTCCACCTACCCTCCTCTCTTCCTTCCCGTTCACATTAATTGATTTGATTTGCTTACTTTATTTATTTTTTGTCTATTAGATTGTAAGCTCTTTGAGCAGGGACTGTCTTTCTTCTATGTTTGTGCAGCGCTGCGTATGCTTTGTAGCGCTATAGAAATGCTAAATAGTAGTAGTAGTAGTGTATGCCGAGGACCAGGTTGAGAACCTCTGCTTTATAGTAAGGTTGCCAACTGGATCCAGATTTGCCAGACAGGGTCCTGGGTTTGCCCCATTGGATGCAGGGACATGGTCTTGCTTTTCTTAGGGAATGTAGTGGGGAAATCCAGAATAAAAGTCCCTGCATGCAATGGGGTAAACCCAGCACTAATTCAACTCTGTCCTGCGAATCTGGATCCAGTTGGCAACCTAACTTTATACAAAACTGATTTTCACTCCTATTTAAATGACATGTCAGAAGACTTGGAAATATTCACTTTAATATATCTCTGTGTCCATTCACAAAGCAAGTGCAGGACAGATTTCTACAGTCTGTGTCCCAAAAACAGCAAGCCAGATCAGGATGGACTGGAGTAGACTTGGGCGGCAACTCTGGTAGTTGGGGAAATAAGGCTAGTGCCAAGGCAGACTTCTAAAGTCTGTGACCTAAGTGGCAAAGACAAATCAGGATCAAGAATGGGTATTTTATATCACATTAATAATATATATTATAAGTGCAGGTGTTTGTGTATCTCAGTCTGGGAGGGGAAGGCATCTTAAAGTTGAAATTAGCAAGTAAAATATTGTTAGCAGTATTCTTGGATTGTTGGTTTAATTGTGTATCGATAACAAATGAGATTATGCTGCAGCCAATTTAACTTAACGTCTTATAGCCCACAACTTTCAGCTGAAGAATGTTCAGTGCAGAGAGCACAGTAGTGAAAAAAAAGCTTTCAATAATCAAAATACAATGCATCATAACAAAAGATTGGAAATCTGGGTTTGAAGGTTTCCTTTTGCTCCCCTAGTACAGTTAAGGAGAGTCTATTGATGACCTGCAGTGGGTGGTTGTAGTCTGTCAGGGAAGGCTATATGGGAGGAGACGGGAGAAGGCAGGGGGCGGCAGACCCAAATTAGTGTCTGATTCATCTGAGACATCATTAGTACGATTCCCTGAATTGTGGGAGCGAACAGAAAATACCTAGATAAGAAGTGTGACTGGTGGGAGACGAGGAATTTGCATTTCATTTGCATACTGGGAAGTGAACTGTGAACACTGACTACTGAGAAAGCAAAAGAAGGGAAATAAATCCCCCCCCCCCCCACATCATTAAGCCCCCGAAGGGGGATGACTGCTCAACTCTTAGATCTCAGGAGGACAAAAGGATAATTTACTAGATAAAGTGGGAACTCACTGGGACTGTACAGAGGAGACTAAAGAAAACCTCCCAAGGGGATAGGAAAAAGAATTTGAGACTTGTTTGTCCTTTATCTGGACAGAAAGATTACCCTACATCAGAGTAGGAGTAGAAGTGCTGTAGAGAGGATAGAGGCCCAGTTAGAGCAGTGACATTTAAGAACTACGAAGAGCAGCATCAAGGTGGATCATACACCAGTTCCTGGATGGAGCAGTGGGACCCAGAGAGCAGCAGTTTACACAGAAGTATTATTATTATTATTTATTGCATTTGTACCCCACATTTTCCCACCTTTTTGCAGGCTCAATGTGGTTTACAGAGTATGGTTATGATAAAGTCGTTACATGATTTAAATACAGTTGATCATAAGCTGAGGTATCACAATTTCACTTCAAATGGCCTATTAAAATTGATTAAAAGGCTTGGAATGCTATATTGTAATATAGTAACTAACAGCAGATAAAGACCTGCACAATACATCCAGTTTGACCAACAAGGTAGCCAGAGCCGCATGCCTTTGATGGGGACAGTCGGGATTCAAGATGGGTTTTAGTACAGACACAGTGTTGCTGGCCTTGGCCAATGAGATATATCACTGTTTATGTAAGAAAGGATGTGGCTTGTTAGAATCATTAGATATTTCTCTTGCATTTGACATCTTCGAGCATGCAAATTTGTTGAGTAGGTTGTGGGATGCGGGAGTTAGAGGGACAACACAGAAGTGGTTCCAGTTTTTTTTTTTGGGGGGTGGGAGGACCACAGCTTTCAGGTTTTGGCCCAGAATGGTTTGTCTCTGGTGGTGGGTTTGCAGACTGGGGTACCACAGGGCTCCCCTTTTTTGCCAAGATTATTTAATTAATATTTTAAACCATTGGCTGATGTGATTTGGACTTTTGGATTTAAGCACTTTTTTTTTTTTTGGCTGATAATGATCAGTTTTTTTTGTTCCTCAGATGACTATGGAGATCTTCAGTCTGGAATGTTTGATTGCTGTGAATGATTGATTGGTGTTTAATTCAATAAGTTTGAATGTGACTAAGACAGAAATTCTGTGGGTTGGATCTTCTAGTCCTCAACAAATTTGCTTTCAAATCTGTTTCTCTTGTGAGCTGTGGATAGTGGGGAAAGTAAGGTCTTTGTGAATCTCTTTGGATTCTGCGCTTACATTATCAATAGAAATCAAACAAAATAAAACATGGAAAAGAAAATAAGATGATACCTTTTTTATTGGACATAACTTAATACATTTCTTGATTAGCTTTCGAAGGTTGCCCTTCTTCCTCAGATCGGAAATAAGCAAATGTGCTAGCTGACAGTGTATATAAGTGAAAACATTCAAGCATTACTATGACAGTCTGACAGGATGGGAGGATGGGGGTGGGTCGGAGGTATGCATGGGGACATCAAAGCATATCATTGATATTCTAATAGGATGGGTGTCATAGTAATGCTTGAATGTTTTCACATATACACTGTCAGCTAGCACATTTGCTTATTTCCGATCTGACGAAGAAGGGCAACCTTCGAAAGCTAATCAAGAAATGTATTAAGTTATGTCCAATAAAAAAGGTATCATCTTATTTTCTTTTCCATGTTTTATTTTGTTTGATTTCTATTGATAACCTTAAGAGTGGACTAACACGGCTACCACACTCCTGCGCTTACATTGGAATCTTAGGAGAATGTTACGTGAGCACAGGTGAAGTTGCAAAAAGAACGGACTTACCTTGCCACTTTCATTTGTAGAATTTCCATACTTGGTCCAAGCATCTGCTTTGGCTCACTTGGACTACTGTAATGCTCTTTAACGTGGGTCTTCTTAAATACATATTGTAGAAATTACAACATATTCAGAATATGGTGGCCCATCTGATGGGATCATTTTACTCCACTGCTTTATGCCTTACACCGATTGCCAACTGAGTTTCGTGTCTGCTTCAAATTGTGTTTGTTTCTTAGGGCCCTTCATCACATGAGACCTCAGTATTTCAAGGCTCTCCTACTGCTTTCCCTCTGTCATACTTCACAATGTAGTGCTTCTAATAATTTCACACTGCCCTCTGCTAGGATGTCCCACATGTTATGGATCTGGGGGGGGGGGGGGGGGGAAGCTCCTGTTTTTCAGGTGTTGTGCCAGAGCTCTGGAATAGGTGTCCCGAGGAGTTTAGTGTTTTACACAGTATTTTTTTGAACACGACATTGGATTTGGTTGTTTGCTCATTGTTTTTCTTTTTTTTTTTTGGGGGGGGGTGAGGATTTTGGAGAGGGAGGAGGGGATAAGGCGTTTCAATTTCTAGGAAACTCTTTTTACCTTTTACACTTGTTTGGGTTTAATAAGAATGCTTACACCAGATGAATAAGCCCACTATGATGACCTTGTAGGGTGCTGAAGTGTGAAAAGCCATTTTTGCAGCATGGTGTCTGTGATCTTGTTATGATGCTGGCAGTAGGTCTGAAGTTCTCCCTTTTAACACTTTGGGCTTTTGGCAAATTGAATATTGATGCAGAGCTTAAAATGAGAAATTTAACTGATTTTCTTCCCACTGAAAAATAAGAGCTCCCTTAAGAAATTGGCTGACGGGTGAGAACTGAGGCTAAAAAAATATCACTATACATCATGTAAAAAAAAAAAAAAAAAGGTAGAAATGAGCGATAGAGGGTAAAAAAAAAAAAAAGGCACTGTTTCATTTTGTCTTATATTTGACAAAGAAAGAGAAGTACTGTATATATGTAGATCTTCTAAGGGAATTATAAATTGTATTTTCCAGGTCATAAGGGCTCTTTGAGGCTACCAGAAGATAGTATTCATCTGTGTTCTTGTGCCACAGGCATTATTGCTGGGTACATTTTCTGGTTGAATGAAATTATTTATTTATTTAGATTTTGCTCACAGCTTTTTCAGTAGTAGCTCAAGGTGAGTTACATTCAGGTACTCTGGGTATTTCTCTGTCCCAGGAGGGCTCACAATCTAAGTTTGTACCTGAGGCAATGGAGGGTTAAGTGACTTGCCCAAGATCACAAGGAGCAGCAGGGGGATTTGAACCCGCCACCTCTGGATTGCAAAACCGGTGCTCTAACCACTAGGCTACTCCTCCACTAGCAACATTCCATGTAGAAGCCTACCCTTGCAGATCAGCAATGCGGCCGCGCAGGCTTCTGCTTCTGTGAGTCTGACGTCCTGCACGGAGAGAGGACAATAGGAAAGCAAGGCGTTAGGGTTGAAAATACTAGGGGAGGTGGTATTTTTCCAGTGTTGATCCATAAGGGTGTTTATCTTGTATCAGTCTCTTAGTCAGAGCTAAGGGTCACCCTAGAGGCAGGTATATAATCAATTTGTAGGGTCATTGGCCTAAACTACAGTAATAATCCTCACTCTCGGTATCACAGCGTACATGTTATTGAGGGTTCCCCTGCCATTTGTAAGCGTACTGTAATAGAGCTGGTTTATTTATTTATTGTGATTTATTAACCACTTTTGGTGTTTAGATATAGGATAGCTGCAAAAGAGATTAAAATCAGAGACCTTGCTGGGTTTAAGATAAAGCCCCTTTTAATGGACAATAGGTATGTATACTAGAAGAGTAATGAAAAGTAAAATGCAAATTTCTCGTAGGATTAAAGTAAATTGGTTCAATATTGCTCAACACTTAGCTGAACAAACATTCTAGGTTTCCTTCATGTAACTCCACTCACTCCCAGCGCCAGCATTTTTCATAGGTTTAGCAGACTGCAAAGATGGTATAGTATAACTCCTTACTCTTTTTCGGATGTTGTGTCAGTCTGTAGCCTTTTCTCTTGACTTAAGTGATGGGGTGCTTTTGAGGTGGATTAGTTTTTAGAATTTCTGTCTCTGTCTCTCTGGGTTTCTGTTCTCTTATCACAATGTTGTTCGAATGTACCCTCCAGTAGGTGTTACTAGCGTTCCCTGGGCGCTTTAAGCTTGCCTTGTGAACAGGTTAAGGATAAGCCCTCTGAGTGAATTTATCTCCTGAAACGTAAGATGGTTGGCACGCAGTGATGCCACAGCTTTTACCTTTCAGTTCCTTTCTCGATTGAGACTTCCACTTGTCAGCAGCTTCAAACTTTGCTGTGACTAAGTTTTAGGATACAGACGTTCTCCCTTGGGGCACTCTGTGCCTCTGAGGGGCAGCTGTGGATCAGATTTGACTGCCCTGAATAGTTCGGTATAGGTGGGAAGCACTTGGCTTTGCTCCTTATCACTTTAGGGGACATCTGATTAACAGGCTTGGCAATCCCTGTGGTGGTGGTCCCCTTTACTTCTTTCTTAGGGGGTAGTTATCAAGCTGCATTCGGACACTGTACCATGTTATTTGCACCTTAATGTGTGTTAAAGGTCTCTTAATGCAGGTTTTGGAGTCCTGAGAGTGTTATTTAGGTTACCCCACAGTACACAGTATGAGGTTGAAAAACATGCAAATACATAAAGCAGCTCATTACTATGCAAATACTATAATGGCTTGTGTTGAACACCTGGTGCAAAAAGCTGGGGTTATTTTACCCTCTCGAGAGCAGTGGGCTGCATCTTAAAGGGGCTGGTGCTTGTAGAAGCTGCCTCACCCCTGCACCCAATGACATTACAGCACCACCTTTTTAAGATGCAGCCCAGGAGCATTGGGGCAGTAGAATAATTCTGCTTGTGAGGTTCGTTAACTTGTGGTACTGACCTACTGCAGGATGGGTGGTGACTTCAGAGGTAAAGCAGGG
Source organism: Microcaecilia unicolor (assembly GCF_901765095.1). NCBI lineage: Eukaryota > Metazoa > Chordata > Amphibia > Gymnophiona > Siphonopidae > Microcaecilia > Microcaecilia unicolor. The sequence goes on along the minus strand of NC_044031.1, from coordinate 63,837,697 downwards.
TAGGGTAAAAGCCTGACTTCTGCAACTTTATAACCACCCTGGAGCCTCTTAAGTAGGGAGTTAAGGTTCAGATGGGCCTGTAGGTGGGGTTCCCCACCTACTGCTCCTCTGCATCCTTACTTAGAACCCCTCAGGGAAGGGGGGTTGAAGACCTGGTTCCTTCCTTGTACTTAGGGCTTAATTCTTCCCTCTAGAAGCACACGGTAGAATCCTATTGGATCTGCTTTTCTGAACATACCTCCTACTGTTACATGTCAGATGGTACCTTTTTCTGGATCAGGAGCCCAGAATGTCCTTTTTGCAGTGATAGAGCATTTAGGTATCGGAAGTTCTGTCTATGGTACTCCAAATGTCAGAATTACTGATGGTTGGCAAGCCCACTAACTTTTGAGGAAAAAAGTTGACAAGATGTTTGCTTGTTCAGATGGCTTCAAGTCAAGTAAGTAAGTTTGTTTGTTTGTTTGTTTGACATTTGTACCCCACATTAAGGATAGGTTAAGGCAGTCATGTCTTTATCTGTTTAAAATGTACATTGTAATGGGGTGAAGATCACACCTTAACCCATTAGTGCCCAGTGTTCCCATATGGGCACTTATTATGGGAACACTGGCACTAATGGGTTAAAGACAGAAAATGCTACAGGAAGCATCGACTTTCCTACGTATCTCTACAAGGAAAATAAAGCACAGCCCCACCTTCGTTCAGTGGGGATGTTTTTTGTGAGCATACTCAGTACTGTATAATTTCCTCTTTTATTTTGTTGTTACATTTGTACCCCGCGCTTTCCCACTCATGGCAGGCTCAATGCGGCTTACATGGGCAATGGAGGGTTAAGTGACTTGCCCAGAGTCACAAGGAGCTGCCTGTGCCTGAAGTGAGAATCGAACTCAGTTCCTCAGTTCCCCAGGACCCAAGTCCACCACCCTAACCACTAGGCTACTCCTCCACTAGCAGCATTCCATGTAGAAGCCTGCCCTTGCAGCCGCGCAGGCTTCTGTTTCTGTGAGTCTGACGTCCTGCACGTACGTGCAGGACGTCAGACTCACAGAAACAGAAGCCTGCATGGCTGCAAGGGCAGGCTTCTACATGGAATGTTGCTAGTGGAATAGCAACATTAACATTCCATGTAGAATCGCCAATAAGGAAAGGGAACTGGGACTTGATATGCTGTCTTTCTGTGGGGTTTACATAGTATATACAGGTACTTATTTGTACCTGGGGCAATGGAGGGTTAAGTGACTTGCCCAGAGTCACAAGGAGCTGCCTGTGCCTGAAGTGGGAATCAAACTCAGTTCCTCAGTTCCCCAGGACCCAAGTCCACCACCCTAACCACTAGGCCACTCTCTTTTAGTGTTGCTCTTCTTGAAATTGTCACTGTGGGACCTCATTTACCTATTGGAGGGGGATGAAAAGTGGGCCGTGTGTGCCCAGTGGTAGGGCCAGCCCTGATTACGCACATTATTGCAGAGCAGTCTTTGTAGCTTGAATGTATGTTCTAATGCTCACTGCCTCTTGAGTTTTCCCTTCACCTTGTGGCTGACAGAGCTATTGCGTCACTGTATTTTGATCCATTAATGTTTTGCACTCCTTTTTACGCCAGAACTAAAACCGTATATACAGTCTGTCTTGGAAATCTCTTTGCTAATTGGATTGCACCATACACAATGACCTTACATTACCCCTCTCTCCCTACCCAGCTGCTTTTCTCTGCGTAACTTAAACCATACTATACGTCTGAAAACTGTTTTAAAAAAACGTCTGGTTTTGATTTTTTTTTTTTTTTCAAATAAAACATGAGTAAACTATTCCACTCTACATAAAAGTGCTTTGTTGCTGTGGTATGAGTTTAGCCACTGAAGTTGCCCCATCAGAAGTCTGAATTCCTTGGCCACAGTGCTCTAGACTAAACCTGAAGCCAGCCAGTTCCACAAACAGAGGCTTTCTCTGAAGGCTTGAAACGTCTGCATTCACTTGCTGGATCCCTGAAGGGAAGGAAACATCTATAATTGTGCTGCTCTGACTTCTAGCGATGCATGAGGACTGGCCTTGAATTTTTTTGAAAACATTTTTACGATAATATTTCTTTTTGAGCCACTCTGTAAACGCAAACACTTTTTAGTATTGCCTGGCAGGCTTCCTGGAAACTTAATGAAAGTTTCTGTGGTTATATCTTTGCAAAGAAATTTCCACTTCACTATAGCTCAGTAAACTATACAGAGAGTAGTTATTGTTCCCGACTCTATGGAAAGGAAAATATTCTGATTTAGAAAGCAGGGTTTGTGGCGACCAGTCCTACTGATTAGAACAAAACAGAGAAACGTGGAGATATTGGCTGTAGTCTCACCTCTGGCATCAGTGTTCTTCCCAGAAATTTTTGCCAGCCAGGTGGCATGAAGGAATAGTCAGGTGGGTGCACGGGAGTACTGCACTGTATTATAACATTTTCTGTTAAGTTAGCTGGGTAGTGCACCCATTCAAAAAGTTCTAGGCAGAACACTGATTTGCACCAACTAAATCATTCACTTTAACACAGCACTGCAGCTCAGATGACCTAGCATTCCCTTGGTATTAATTGATTCCTAGAATATGGGTGTTGCTGAACTATGCAAATAGAATGTTAGGTATTATTAGGAAAGGAATGGAAAACAAAGATGTTATAATGCCTTTATATCGCTCCATGGTATGACTTCACCTTGAGTACTGTGTGCAATTCTGGTCACCGCATCTCAAAAAAGATATAGTGGAATTAGAAAAAGTACAGAGAAGGGCGACAAAAATGATAAAAGGGAATGGGAAAACTTCCCTATGAGGAAAGGCTAAAGCGGCTAGGGCTGTTCAGCTTGGAGAAAAGACAGCTGAGGGAGACATATGATAAAGGTCTATAAAATAATGAGTGGCTTGTAACAGATAGACATGAATCGCTTGTTTAGTCTTTCCAAAAATACTAGGACTAGGGGGCATGCAATGAAGCTACAAAGTAGTAATTTTAAAACAAATCAGAGAAAATATTTCTTTACACAATGTGAAATTAAACTCTTCAATTCTTTGCCAGAGAATGTTGTAAAAGCAGTTAGCTTAGTGGGGTTTAAAAAAGGTTTGAATAACTTTCTAAAAGAAAAGTCTGTAAGCCATTATTAACATGGCCTTGGGGAAAATCCACAGCTTATTTCTAGGATAAGCAGCATAAAATGTATTCTACTGTTTTGGGATCTTGCTAGGTATTTGTCCACTGTTGGAAACAGGATGCTGGGCTTCATGGACCTTCGGTCTGTCCCAGTATGGCAAATGCTTATGTTCTTTTCATCATAGGACCATTTTATTCTGCAAGGTCAGCATTATTGTATGCCTTTGTTCTTAAGTGTGTGTGTGTGTGTGGATTGTACCAAGAAATGCATCAAATTCCATTTGAATCAATGTGAGCCATGTGAATACTTCTATACTTTAAGCACCACTGGTTACTCATTTGCTTAAAAAAAAAGGCAAGATCTCTGATGGAGAATTTATTTGTTTAGTTATGTTAAAAATGTATAGTCTTACCATTCTTGGCGGGTTACATTAAAACATACATAATTCAATTGATCTAAAACCAATAATATCACCAAACAAAACATGAACAGACATTCATACATAAAAACAGACGAATCACCTGCAAACACAGTCACTCAAATTGCTCACATTAAAATATTTTATGAACAAAAACATCTAAGCATCAGACATAAGCCCTGCTTAAAAGAAACATAGAAAAATGTAGGCAGATAAAGACCATATGGCCTGTCCAGTCTGCTCATCTGTCATCTACTCTCCCTATCACTTCCTAAGAAATCCTATGTATTTGTCCCAAGCTCTCTCCACCACTTCCACTGAGAGGCTGATCCACGAATTCACCACCCTTTCTGTGAAGTATTTCCTCGGATTACTTCTGTCTGTCTCCCCTTTCACCTTCATCCTGTGCCCCCTCGTTCCAGAGCTTCCTTTTAATTAAGAGACTCACCTCCTGTGTATTTATGCCACAGAGGTATTTGCTTTACTTTGACATTTATACCCCACATATACCACTTGAGTTCAATGTGACTTACATAACATCAAAGCAAAAGCAGACAGAGAATATGTAGAAATAATCACATCCTATTGTTGTAAAACTTTCTAAACAAAAAAAGTTTTCAACGTTCTGTGAAAACTGTAAATACCACATTGCAACCTTACTTGTGGGGGAAGATAATTCCACCATTTTGTCACAAGATAAGGAAAGTTAGATGAACACACAGATTTATAAACGAACTTCTTGCAAGATGGAAAATGAAGAAGTAAGTTGCAATAAGGTATTGCAACTTACTAGGGATAACTTATTGCATCTTGCATTAAGTTGTCCCTAGTATTGCTAACAGCATTCCGAGCTGGCAGATCAATTAAACCCTTCATATACCCTGGTGAAAGACCATACAGAATGTGATAAGTTGAAAAACATAACTTAGAGTGGGCTTCGCCCAGAAGCCAGTGGCGCTTCAAAAGGGTGGGTGTTACATGCTCATACTTGGTCATTAAATCAAATGGGCCACCATATGCTGAACAGACTGTAGTTGATGCAAGACCTCTGATTTACAGACTACGTAAATTTGACAAGAATTTATTTTACAGTAATCAATATAAGATAGTGTTAACGACTGAACCACCAAACGGAATGTTTCAGTGGCAAGATAAGAGTGGATTCTACACAATTTCCACATAGTCTCTATCATATCTCCCCTCTCCCACCTTTCTTACATATTGAGATCTTTACATCTGTCCGCATACGCTTTATGACGAAGACCACTGACCATTTTAGTAGCCGCCCTCTGGACCGACTCCATCCTGTTTATATCTTTTTGAAGGTGCGATCTCCAGAATTGTACACAACATTCTAAATGACATCTCGCCAGAGTTATACAGGGGCTTCATCACCTCCTTTTACCTACTGGCCATTCCTCTTCCTGTTCACCCAAGCATCCGTCTAGCTTTTGTCGTTGCCTTTTCTACCTGTTTGGCCTCCTTAAGATCATCCTATATAAGGAGGAAGTGATGTCTGTGCCTATATGGACACCTAATCTTCAGACTTCTTTTCGGCATTTACCATATCTTCCCTAATCCTATGTGACGTGGCTACCAATCTGTCTCTTGTCAAGTGGATAAAGCACTTTCTAGTTTGTACTTAGGATCTGATTGTGTATTTTATTTTTTTTTATTTTAGTTACATTTGTACCCCGCGCTTTCCCACTCATGGCAGGCTTAATGCGGCTTACATATACAGGTACTTATTTGTACCTGGGGCAATCGAGGGTTAAGTGACTTGTCCAGAGTCACAAGGAGCTGTGCCTGAAGTGGGAACTGAACTCAGTTCCTCAGTTCCCCAGGACCAGAGTCCACCACCCTATTTGGTGTGGAGTAGTCTTTTCAGATAAAACTGTTAGCATTGTGTGTGCTGAGAAGTTTCCGCATGTGCATCGGTACTCTCTGAAGATTCTGAGGCTATTTATAGCACGGACGCAGAGCAGTGCGGGGTCCCTCAGGGTTCGCTCAAGTTGTTCCGCTGGATGTCCGATCTAAAAAAAGGCTTTGCGCTGGTTTGTTGGGATATCAAAGAAGCGGCAGGAGAGGTAAAGCAGGAGATCAGTGTGTTGCATGAACTTCAGGAGGACATAGAACATCGAGTTGGACACAGAACATCAAGTTTTAAGAAACAGATGGCTGAGTTTTGGACACATCAGGATAAGGTCAGCAAAGAGATAGAGTTGTGGGAAGAGGCTGAAGAACTGGAAAATCGGTCCAGGCGCCAGAATTTAAGAGTGAATTTAAGAGTATGAGGGATACCAGAGGAGGCCAGGTATCAAAACTGCATGACTGTGACACATGAGCTGTTTTCATACATCTGGGGCCTGGATGGGCACAGGGTGATCCCTGCATTAAGATTGATAGGTCACATGGAGCCCTGACTCTGCATAGAGAACAACAGGCTAGGGATATTGTGGTTTGTCTGCATGATTTACAGTTAAGGGGGGGCCTGTTGAATATGTCACACGTTCAGGGTTAGAGCCAGTGGAAGGACTCATTGATTGAAATTTACCCTGATCTCTGTCCGGTCACCTTGCAGAGGCATAGAAGCTTTCGGGGAGTGACTATTTACAAGTGGACATTTCCTGTGGGTTTGATTTTTTTTACAGTGAAAGGGGCCTCATACAGAGCAGTGGAATCGGAGGACGCTTGGGATATTCTGCGCCGCTTACAGGTCCCTAATTTACCAGATGAGGTAGGCAGGAATTCCTCTGATCCACCACGTCAGCTCGCGGTGACCATGAAGTGGGAACAAGTGGATAAGGTCAGGTGTCTGTCCCGTTTGTCGGATGGTGGGCGGAGAGACACAGAATCTTCCTCTGGCTCCCCTTCTGCACAAACTTAGTGAGACTTCCTGCTTTATATGTGGTCCTTGTTATTTCTACTCTCCTGTGCAATGATGTTCCATTCTTGTTATTCATTGCAGTATATTTTTTAGAGGGTGACGGTGGTTGCTTTTTCTTGGTTTAGTCCACTACCCAAGATCCTCTTGCTATTACTAAATATATATTTTCTTATATAATTCTTATATTTCTCTTACTATGCTTGCTGAAAATACTATCATGTTCTATCATTATCATGTTACCCAAAATCCTTCTGTTATTACTAAATGTATACTTTCTCATGCATTGTCACTACTCATGATGTATTGTAAGTCACATTGAGCCTGCAAAGAGGTGGGATACAAAAGCAACAAATAAATAAATAATAAATAAATTCCACATTTTGTTTCTGATGTATGACTGGTGTATGCTACTGTTTATTATTATGATCTTCTTTTATACAGGATTAGTTTTTTTGCTGTTTTCATATATTAATGCTGGGAACCTGGTGATCACTACCTCGTGTTTATCTTAACATTGTTGTGGGTGGTGGTTTTGTGGGGGGTGGGAGGGGGAGGATGGGTTCTTTTGGAGGGTAGGGGAGTGGCGGGGGGGGCATTTGTTTTTTTGTTTTTTTTGTTCTTCAGGGGGTGTTTGATCAAACAGCTTGTGGATGGTTAATCTTTGGAATGTCACATGATCCATTCACATTTACGGGTAGTTAAATTTAATGTAAGGGGGCTTAATACACTGCGGAAATGGAGTCTATTAAGTAAAGAGATTTTTAGATTACATCTTGATAACCGTGCTTTTTCAGGAAATGCATGTTAATAAAAAGGGGGAAGCACTCCTTCGCCTTAAACATTTTACACAAATTTATCACAGCTCCATGTGGGGAGGTGCTAAGAAATGTGGTGCATCTATTTTTTTTTCAGTTTTTAATCACTTTTATTAGAAATCCATGCCATTACATCAGTGGTGCATCTATTTTACTCTGATTCCTTAAATTTGGGGGTGCAAGAGGTGATTCGGGAGGGGGATGGGAGATTGTTAGTAGTATGGGGGACTCTCCTGGAGATGCCTGTGACTTTGGTTAATGTCTATACTGCTTCGGAATCTCAGAACCCTTTTTGGTAGAGGATATATGATATATTGCAGGAAAAGGTTCATGGTGCTCATTGGGGAGACTTTGTGCAGTCTCAGCTGTGGGATTGCTTACCAGTTATAGGGCATAAGGGGAATTCCGAAATGCCCAAGGCCTACTCTCATATGGTACAGGATTTTGAAGTAGTTGATTTGTGGAGTTGTAGGTATCCTAAGGAGAAGCAGTTTTCTTTTTATTCAGCAGTTCATGGTAGTTATGTGAGGATTGATTGGCTGTTGGGGGGGTGACATGTAGTTAAGGGGGGTTGGGGGGAGGAATTGAGTCTCCGACATGGTCTGATCATGGGCTAGTCTGGTGTGATTTTTGAACTGGGGTCTGTCTGTAGCTGGAGGTCCTCTTGGAGGTTGAATGAGTCCTTGTTAAGGGATTTAGAGGTTAGGGGGGCAATTCACCGGGAAATTGTCCAATATTGTGAATTTAATGACATGGGGGACGTGGGGGTGTCTGCTGTGTGGGAAGGGTTACAATCAGTGATACGAGGAGTTTCGATTAAGTGGGGTGCCCAGAGAAAGAGGGAACAAGTTACTCAGTAGGTTGCCCTTAGCTCTCAGATAGAGGAGGCGGAATATCGGTATCAAAAGTGGGGGTGCTGAGTGGATAAGAAACTTTTAGACTCTCTCAAAAGAGATCTACATGCTCTGCGGCTTATAGATATTGAGTTTAAATTAACAAGTCTCCGACAAGCTCATTATGAGCATAATAAGTTGGGATGCCTGCTGGCCAGGTGACTCCGCAGTGCCAGATCCAAAGTCGGATTTTGCGCATTAAAGTAGCTAATGGAGATTTATTCTATAAGGAGTAGCAAATTCAGGATTGGTTCCTTGAATTTTATAAACAGTTATATGCTTCTGACTCCTTTATGAGAGCTGATAATATTACAGATTATCTAGCGGGGGTAGATTTACCTAGGTTCCTGGAAGAGGCAGTGTGCGCATTAGATGCTGAGATTTCTCCCCAAGAGAGAGAGCAGGTAATTAAATCTTTACCATCCGGCAAGTCCCCAGGTTTAGATGGATTTACTAATTTGTTTTATAAAACCTGTAAAGTGGAGCTTATACCTGTGTTAGTGAAATATTTTAATTTGTTAAAGGAGGGAGGCCTTATTGCAACACAAAGTAATATTGTGGGTACTACAATTTTATATAAGCCAGGTAGGGATGCCATGGTATCTGGATCGTATAGAGCGATCTCTTTAATGACAAAACTGTTGACTAATAGACTAGCATTATGGCTGCCTGAGGTGATCCATTCTGACCAGTCAAGATTTGTAGCTGGGCACCAGACTATGGATAATGTAAAATGGATCTTACATTTAGTTTGGAAGGCTGGAGAGCGGAAGTATCTGTCATTATTTCTTGTGGTCGATAACTGAAAAAGTGTTGGACTGGGTGCACTGACCTTTCATGTTTGCTACCCTGTGTAAATTTGGGGTAGGAGATGTTTTTTTGTTCCTGGATTAATGCTGTATACATGAAGCCCATTAGTTTGTATTAATATTAATGAGGGATATACTTCTACGTTTTCCTTGGGTCGCGGTACTCGACAGGGCTGCCCCCTCTTGCCTTTCTTATTCGCTCTCGTGATGGAACTTTTTGCACAGTTCATTAAGGCTCTGTCTGATATTTGGGCGATTCCGATGGGGCTGGAGATTTAGTTATTTGCAGATGATGTGATTCTCTGTCTGACCCATCCTCTTACCTCACCACCTGTCCTGGTTTGAGAGAGAAAGCTTTACGGGTGTATGGCTGGCATTAAGGCCAATATTGATAAAACTGAACTTAACATTAGATTCTGAGTTGGTGGATTGTTTGAAGGCATCATTTCTCTTCCGATGGGTGTCTCAGGGATTGAAATAATAAGAGGTAATAGTTACCCCAGATGTTGCCTTTCTGTTTGCTGCTAATTATATACCATTACTTAATAAGATTAAAGCAGATTTGTGAGACTCAAATAAGGGACTTACGGTAGCTATTCTTAAAATGAATATTCTCCCAAGGTTTTTGTATCTATTCCAAACTCTCCCTGTTTTCCTTATTTCTTTCGTATTAGGGAGTTGGCAAAGATTATTGATGTAGTTTGGTGTGCCCGAGGGTAGCCAGGGTGATTCTTTTTCACCATAAAGAGTTAGGGGGATTGGGGTTTCAGTTTTGAAAGCTTATTATATGGCCGTTCAGCTCTACCATATTTGGGAATGGACACCTCAAGTGCGGTTAAAACCTTTTGACCAAATTGAGCAATATTATGTGGCTACAGTGCCACTTCGGGTCCTTTTATGGGGTTCTTGGAATATTAGGGTTACCTCTTTGGGAACAGGACTGAGTTCACCATACAGATTTCACTCTTCAGGGGAGTGAATCTCTTAGTCTTTCCCTGGAGGCTCGTACAGAACTCTTTGTTACAGTCTCTCAGTCTCTTAATCTGGGCAGCTGGAAAACTTGACGATGCCCAGCTCCCTGGCTAGGTATGGATATTGCTTCGGTCTTAGAATGGGGCTATTCCACTGCCCTCTGCTGAGGACATCATAAAACCTGGACTGGATGATCAAACAGCAGTGATATTATCCAGAGTAATGCACTTGCATCCTGTCACAGTACCATATCGAAGGTATGGCTAGCCTGTTTGTTGACTTTTAAAGTTAGTATGTGAGTTTCACTAGATTAATTAATACACTGGGGATTAGCTTTTCAAACCTGAGCTCGCTTCCATGGACCCGACCAAGAGAATTTTAAAAGCATTTGTCACAATTTTTTACTTGACAGTACTGAAACTTAATATTGTATCAGGTCCCAGCAGTGTTCCCTGATAATGATTCGAATATCCCAAAAATAGCAGGCTTTGTTTCTCTTCAGCATTTTGAGCTCAGTTGAGAATGGCAGGATGTGGCTTCAGAAAGCCAGAGTCTGAGCGGCTCCCAACCCTATGAAGGTCGTCTTTCAAAGAAGAGGTCAGTTTCTTGAGTGCAAGAGTGACTTCACAGTGAGAATCCTGAAAGGTAACTTTAAAACCATACAAGAACGTAAGACCTTTGAAGTCAGAATGATTGAATATTTTAACACCCAACAGAAAGGACTTAACAAGGATTTGGGGTTCCTAGCCCATTATAAACCATAAAGCTGTATTTCTCTCCACCCCTCACCTATCCACACCCATCCTGTTAGAATATCAATGATATGCTTTGATGTCCCCATGCATACCTCCGACCCACCCCCATCCTCCCACCCTGTCAGACTGTCATAGTAATGCTTGAATGTTTTCACTTATATACACTGTCAGCTACCACATTTGCTTATTTCCGATCTGACGAAGAAGGGCAACCTTCGAAAGCTAATCAAGAAATGTATTAAGTTATGTCCAATAAAAAAGGTATCTTATTTTCTTTTCCATGTTTTATTTTGTTTGATTTCTATTGATAACCTTGAGTGCAAGAGCAACGTGTCGGGCACTAGAAGTCAGCGTGCCACTGTGTTTAGGGGAAGAGATAGATGGCAAACAGAATAAGATTTATATGTTAATACCTGTCTGGATTAGAAATTTTTGCCTATGGGAGGAAAATAAACAGCAGGACAATTGCAGTCAACCCTCAGATTGGAGGAAGAAACTGTAGGTGATCACATATTAATGATTGTTTCTTGCAGACTGTACAGCTGTAAAAAAAAAAAAATCCTGTTTCATTTTGTGGAATGATAAAATTTTAGCACAAATAGCAAAGGGAAGGAGGATGCTCTCAAATATGCAGATGTTTGAATTGGAAAAACCTGAAGTGTTTTATGCTGGTGAAGACCGTTCTGGGGTTGGGTAAATTCCTGAATGACAGAGGTTATGGGCGACAGATATGAAGCCCAATGAAATTCAGAAGTATTTAGAGACTGTGGAAATAAATGGTTCAGGAAGTTGTGGTTAATGTCATCAAATCTTCACAGGCGATAAACTTCTATTTCTACCCTTGCCATTCAAAGGTTGGACAAGTTCCTAAAAGTCAATTCTTAAGATGGACTTGAAAAAAAAATCCACTGCTTATTTCTGAGATAAACAGCATCTCGTTTAATTTCATTTATTCTTAAATACACACCTTAATGTGTGCGTGTTTGTGTTGTATTATTTTGTACCACAACAAAACATAAAAATTGATACAAAATAAGGTACAGTAAAATATATAAGATCATAAAAATGCAAAGCCTTCATCCTCTCATTCTCTTTAGCCAGAAAGTTTCAAATTCACTTCTAAGGAAATCTATCTACACTGAAAACCATAAGAGCCAACATTTCAGAATGTTCTAAATTTATCAAACGTTATCTCTCCTTGGACATAGTGGAGGCATTTGCTCAATACTGGGGGTGCTCAAGTACCCACAGAACTGGCATCTTTACTGGAAACAGCCAAGATGTAACCCTTTACAAAATTTCAAATAGTTGGTTTCTAAATGGATATCTAAGGTAATGAGCTCCATAGATGAGGTTCAAAGTAGACCAAAGCTCACTGATGAATACATTACATGTATAAATATGAGAGAACTAACCACAAAGACTGGTGGGCTGAACATAAAGATCAAACCATGAGGTTAGTTAGATGTAATAATCAGCTAAACTAACCAACTCTAGATTGTTTTAAGAATATCGCAAAGCTTCTAAACTTTACATTGTTCTTACATGAATGTAAAGATCTACAGAGAAGATATGATTTCAGAAGTACAACCAAACGATGTGGTGTCCCATTCTGCAGAGCCCAAAAATAGAAAGCATAGAGCTTAGAACTTAATCCAACAATCAACTGGTGGCCAGTTGTAAAGATCTCAAAAATGTTGACGGTGAAAAACGTTACATGATATAATATCGGCAGTCTTTTAGAGGCATTTCAGGTTTATTGTAGAATTCTAATCTACTAGTAATAGCCCAACCTACTAGTAATCAAGGAATGAAGCATAAAATCTGTTTTACTCTCTGGAGATCCTGGCAGGATACTTGGCTTATGGACCTCCAGTCTGTCTCAGTATGGTGATGCTTATTCACTTACCTAGAATTAAACTCTAATAAGGTGCTCTGTCTTTTTCTACTTTTGGTTCCTGCATTCAGAAACTCTCTTCCCGGTGAGCCGTTTTTGTAAATTTAAGGCTGTGTCCAAGTCAAGGCTGTTAAACTTTGCTTTTTGTGAGAGCTTTGGCATAAGGCTGACTAAAGTTGTGTGTTCTATCATATTCTTTTGGTGTCCACCCCCCCCCCCTTTCGTTTTAAAGGATAGTAGGCATGTGTACAGGCAGACATTTTTGGCTTGTGTTCAGTTTATGTGGCCTTTATTTTGATTATTGGAGGGCAGGAGGTTTGGTTTCTTTCATGCGGGTACATTCATTCAAAATTTTTAACCCATGCAAATCAGTTTTGTGCATGTTAATTCATATATTTATGAGCATACCATTGATTTTGTGCATACTAAAATTAAGACAGAACAAAATGATTGCATGCAAAAAAACACTGCACATCTTTAAACTAATTTTGATCCCTGAGTCTCACACTTATTCCATACCATCTGTGTATCAGTTCCTTTCATTTATTCACTTATAACCCATCTGTTGTTGTTGCAGAATGAGGAACGGATAGAGACAGAGAAATTAATATAGAGTAAACTAATGATGAAAATTGAACGTAAATCAACACATATAGGCGAAAACCAGAGCAACCAAGCACAGGGGTGACACCAGTAGTCAAGATCAAACTCTGGCAAAGAAGTCTAGCCAGGCCTAGGTTTATGTACAGATCCTAGACCGGAACAATTTGGCCTCCCAAGGAAAGTGGCAAGTGTATAGCAGGCTAGGGTAGCCAGTTAACTGAGTGGAGCCTACTGATGTCTGCCGGCTAGAAGTCAGAGCTAAACCCAGATGAAGGCTGTTCCAGGAACTGAGCCACCTTCCGGATGATGGTGGAACCTCACAAAACTACCCATATAACTAATTATGGATTCAAAACACAACGAAAATCAACTTAAAAAGAAAAGGAGATAAATGAATATTATTCAAAGAATATTCTACTGAGAGTCCTTATTTATAAGGAAGGCGCGGGCGAGGTTGTATGCACCTGGGTAACTTGTATCAGTCAAGAAAAGAGAAAGGAGCTCAGTTAAAAAAAAATAATGTTTCATATATATAAAAGCATATTTACGTGGAAACTTTAAGAAAAAATAGAGGCTACAGATATAGCCCTCATCAACTTTCATATCATCTGCTAGCTCTAATTTTCATTTTAGAGCATCCTCTCTGTTTTATGTTTAAACTGTTTTATTGACGATTATCACAATACAGATTAACTTAGAATATTCATATAGCATTGCTTGATATACAAAACATCATTCTTACAACTTATTCAACATCGCCAAACACTTTTCTTCCCCATTTTCTCCCCCCTCCCCTCTTAACAATTCTTTGTCCAGTGCTAATATTAGATGTTAAATGACTTTTATTCCTAATATCATACACTTTAAATACCTCGTTAGGTGAAATATTGCTTATCTCAAAATATCAGAAAATTAAACATCAAAGCTCTAAAGCACTGCCAAGCTTTAGCCATATACATCTCACTCAACCCCTCCAGCCCCCCACCCAATACCTCCCCCCCTTGCAAGCAGGATTCCCCTCTAAACTAAATTTACCACTCTAGGCTACCCATACTCTCCATTATTCCACTATTTATCAGGCATTAACAAGCAGACTACGTCCCCTTGGACTGAGAATTTGCAGGTATGGTGTCCAGATCTGTAGAAAGCGTACTCTGCGCTTAGGCGATTGTTTTGAGTCCCTAGCCTCCCAAGAGGCCAGGAGATGCACCTGATTGCGCCAATGCCAATAAGCTGGCCCTTCCGATGAGACCCAGTATTGCAGAATGCATTTCCGAGCTACCAAGCTCAGCTTCCTACATAACATTATAGCAGGGGCACCTAATGGAGCAAACGCTCTTGGTTGATCCAACAGAAACTGCCTCTCCGTTCCTTGAATTCTATTCCCCAATCGAATCAAAAACCCTCTTACCCTCTGCCAGAACATGTGCACCTTGGGGCATTGCCATAAGGCATGATATAATGAGCTGGGACCCCCTCCGCATTTAGAACACCCCGAGTTGTCCGGCCCCAACATATGAGCCAGTTGTACTTTAGACATATACCCCCGAAGGACCACTCTATAGCCACACTCCCTCAGCCTCTCGTCTGTTACCAAAGCCCAGATGCCCTTCAAGGTAGCTGACACATCCCATGTTGCCAATGAGGTCCCAAGATCTTGTTCCCATTTTCGCTTAAGATCAACATATTGCCTCTGGGGCCTACGCCTAGCCAGTGCCCCATACAATGCTGATACAGATTGCTTCTCTATCTGCAATTCCTCAAAGAAGACCCTTAGCAGTTCCCCCATCCGCCCCCTCAGGGGTGCCTGGCTCAAGGATTTCATATAGTGTCGGACCTGTGCATAGGCAAATCTATTGCCCCAAGCTGAACCCACTTTATCTTGAAGAGCGTCAAATGTTATCATTTCCCCATTTTCCAATAACAGGTGTTCCAATCTTGTGATGCCCAGCCCTTGCCATCTGCCAAATGTCGGGTTGTCTATCCCTGCTTCAAAAACAGGGTTGCCTACGATTGGGATTTGATCTGTAACATGTGGTTGGCCCCCCATTTGCCGCATCCACCACTGCCACGCCTCCCGAAGGGGCTGTAATATTATGCTTTTTTTTAATTTAGAAGGGAGCCGACTGCGAGGTAAATGGAGCAATGCTAATGTATCATATGGAGCAAAAAAGGCTTCCTCCAAGCCCATAGGTGTATAATACTGCGTGGTATTCACCAGATCTCCTAGATGACGCAACAAACACGCCTGATTATATAGGAACACATCCGGGATACCCATTCCCCCCTGTCTCCAGCTCCCTATTGACATATTTTGGCTAACTTTGGGCTTTTTGCCTGCCCAGCAAAATCGACTAAAAAGACGCATCATCCGTTTCAAATCAGTCCGTGTTAGGCGTATGGGTAAGGTTTGAAGGACGTACAACCAGCGCGGAAACAGCACCATTTGGACTAAATGTATCCGTCCCATTAATGACAGTGGAAGACTCATCCAAGAGTCCAATTTAGCTTTAGTATGTTCCAGTAAGATTTTAACATTCAACTGATATAAGTCTGAAGTATTCATTGTGAGTCGGATTCCTAGATATTTAAAAGACTCTCTAGCCCATCTCAATGGAAATTCAGGATCCCAGTCCCTCTGGTTCACCTCTGGCGAAGCCAGAGCTTCTGACTTATCTAGATTAATTCGGAAACCTGAGTAGTCTCCATATTCACGGAAGGTTTCCAATAACGTGTCTAAGGATTCCCTTGGGTTTGTGAGATGTACCAAAATGTCATCCGCAAATGCTGCGATCTTAAACATGTGGGTCCCTAAGCCGACTCCCCGGATCAAAGGGTTTGCCATGATATCTCTGATAAGGGGATCTAAAACTAAAACAAAAAGAAGAGGGGACAAGGGGCACCCCTGCCTTGTGCCTCTCCTGATACTAAAACTTTCCGATTCTATCCCGTTCACTCTCAAGGTGGCACATGGGTTGGCATATAAAGCGTGAATTGCCTCAACAAATCTCCCTGAAAATCCATAATGTTCCAGCGTATCAAAAAGGAACTTCCAGTGAACCTTATCAAAGGCCTTTTCCGCATCAAAGCTGATCAACAACGATGCTACCTTCGCCTGCGAGCTGTGTTCTAGTGATGTCAATATTGCTCTCAAGTTTTTACTCACTGCTCTACCTCCCACAAAGCCCACCTGACTTTCGTGAATCAACCGAGGGAGCAACCTCGCCAGTCTATTAGCCAAGATTTTTGCCAACAACTTGGTATCATAGTTTAATAGGGAGATAGGCCTGTACGATGTCGGCTCCAGAGGGTCCCTCCCCGGCTTCAACAAGACTATTATTTGAGCCCTATTCAAATCAGGGGGTAACCTCTGTCTCTCTATCAGTTGGTTCAAAAATCTAGTAATTGCGGGTATAACTCCTCCTTCCATCAATTTATAGAATTCTCCTCTTAAACCATCAGGTCCCGGGGCTTTCAATCGCGGGCTGCGGGCTATAACCATACTAACTTCGTCCTCAGTGATTAATTGGTTAAGCCTGTCCAACTCTTGTATTGTGAGCTTTGGTAAAGCTAAATTTTCTAAGTACATCTGATTTAATAGGCCGTCTTCCTCAGGGGAAGCGTACAGCCCTTGATAAAAGGTCCGAAAAGTCTCACAGATTGCTTTATCTGATGTGTGGAGCCCTCCCCCCCTTTGCCTCAGTGCCAGAATGTTCTTAGTCCCTCCCCGGGGGGTAATTATTTTTGACATCAACTTGCCTGTTTTATTACCATGTTTATAAAGCATATATCGATAGTAAAGCTGTGACTTGTGTGCCCTCTCTTGCAAAAGTTCATTTAAGGCGGTTTGAAGCTCTAACACTTGTTGTTTATCACCTATCGCATGTGTCTCCCCATATCTCTTCCGTGCCTTACAAAGTTGGTTACTTAAACGCAAGATCTTTCTGTCTCGTGCCTTCCTCACAAAGTGTGTGTGACTTATAACTTCGCCTCTAAGAACCGCCTTAGCCGCTTCCCAAAACAAAACTGGATCCTCTATATGCTCTTGATTATGATTGCTGTACTCCACCCAGCTAGCTTGTAATCGGCCTTTAAGCACTGTATCTGAGCTAAACTCCAGGGGAAATTGCCATTTATGTTCCTGTTGGGTCGTACCGCTTGGTATCCATTCTATCTTAACCCAGGCATGGTCCGACACCATATACGGTCCTATCTCCGCTGTTGTCACTTCCCCAAACATCTGGCGCGATGTCAGAATATAGTCAATTCTCGACTGAGTTGAGTGGGCCCGCAACAGGTGTGTGTAGTCTTTCTCACCTGGGTGCAGTACCCGCCACACATCAACCAGGCCCAACATCTGGCTCAATTGTAAGAGGCCTCTATTATTATAACATGAAGAGGCCGTCTCCGGAGCTGATCTGTCCAGAGAGGGGTCCCAAGCTGCATTAAAATCGCCCCCCATCACTATAGCTGCGTGCGGTTGCCTGAGCAGAAAATTAATCAAAGTTTGGTAAAACTTCCGATCATATCTATTTGGAGCATAAACATTACAGATTAGCAGTTTCTGTCGCCCAACTACCACTTCCAATATAACATAGCGGCCTTTAGTATCAATCAGAAGTGGATTAATTATAGAGGCTATGCCTTTTCTAATTAGTATCGCTACTCCTCCCTTTTTGCCTTGTGCATTTGCTGCTATACAATCCCCAACCCACCAGGTGTTGAGCTTGGCATGTTCAATCTGGTTCAGATGCATCTCCTGTAAAAGTGCTATGTCTGCTTTCTGCCTATTTAATTGTTGTAAAATCTTAGAGCGTTTTATTGGCGAATTAACTCCGCCTACATTCCATGTTATTATTCTTACTATTCTTGGATTTGAAAGTGTGTGACTATATCTGTAGATGTCCACTTTTGTAAACGAGGGGGACATCCCAGCCTCTGCCCCCCCCTAACTTGCACCTCCCCTTTATCAGCATCTTTGTTATGTTCTGCCCACGCTTCCATCAGAGCCCGTCTCCCATTGCCAAACCGCCTGCCCTTGACAGCTCTGGGAGACAGAGCCCCCCAGAAGCCTTCATTACTTTCCTTTACATCCTTTTTATTTAATGCTTGTACCCTGCTTGCATCCCTCCTCCCTCCCCCCACCCCCTCCTCCCGCCCCTCCCCCACCCCCCAAATCTGTTCCCCTTATTCTCAGGTCCACCAATTAGGACCACGACTTCCTTACGTCTCTCCCTCCCCCCTCCGCATTAACAGTGTTACATTAAACATAACTTTCATTGCCAAGCTGGTCAGACACTTACAGGGTCTCACCCCTCTTACCAGGGGTTCGAACCATTTCACCCATTGGTCATGTCTTCCATACAGTGTCTTATTCAACAGCAAGAAAACTCAAAGGGAAATTCTAACTCACAAACCATAAAACCTTAACCTTCCAACTGCAGCCGTCTTGCCAAGCCTTTCTGCAACAGTAATTGGTCCATCTTTGTACTTGGCTGGGAGTTTGCTGTATTGTCATATATTGACCAGTCAGGTCACCTCTGACCTCTCCTTATAACAGTACTCATTGCTCTCAGCGTGTTCGCTTCTTTATTCTGTTCAGCTTGCATCTGAGGATGTTGTTCCCATCTGCTGTAAAAATTCTTTAGCCGCCCCTGCCGTCTCATATGTCTTGGTGATGCCATTATGCGTAACCCGCAGTTTGGCAGGGTATTGTAGTGCAAATCTTATTTTCTTTTGGAATAGCGTTGAGCAAACCTCCGAAAACTGTCGCCTTCGTGCTGCTACCCCTGCTGAATAATCTTGGAAGCATCTTACTGGGATTCCATCATACTCCTATGCTTTTCCGGTTCTAAGCAGCTGCATCACCTCTTGTTTTTGCGCATAGTTCAAAAATCGTAGAATTACCACTCTTGGTTTATTGGTACCAGTCATTTTCATCCCTATGCGGTGAGCCCGTTCTATCTGTATTGGCCCCGAGGCTTCTGGGAATTGTAGTTCGTTAGTAAACCAGCGTGCCAAAAAAACCTCCAAGCCCCGTTCGGGTATCGTTTCTGGCAGGCCCACCACACGGATATTATTTCTCCTGGACCTGTTTTCCAGGTCCTCAATCTTTTCCTCCATCGCCTGCAGCTTTTTTTTCGGTTATCTCCTGTACTGTCTCCACCTCCGTTACTCTGTCCTCGATTTCACTCACACGTGCTTGAAAACCTGCACAGTCTCGAGAGAGATCCGTGAGCTGTTCTTTTACCTTTTCCAGGTTAGTATTTATGGGGGAGAGCCGGCGATCCAACATATCCTCTAACACTGAGGACATTTCTGAAGTTATTTCGGCGATCCAGGCCGATGATACTGTCGGGCCCGGCGGGCTTGCGGGCGGCGCCATCTTGTCTTCTACTCCTCTTCCACGGAGCTTATCTTTATGTTGATTTTTAGCTGCCATCGCGCCGCCAATAATTTTAAAATGTTCACTGCCGGCCACTCCAGCGTTTCAGGCTGCGGCGAAATTCAATTTTAGATTGCGGTTTGTGAGCTGATCGTGCGGAGGGGGGATTGAAGCCGGAGAGATCTTTTTTCTTCAACCCCTCGCGGTCATGACGTCACCGGAAGTCCCGCATCCTCTCTGTTTTAAAAATAATTTATTACTTTGGATTGAGAATTAAATTCTCCTAAATAATGGCAAACTGATAAATGATTTAAATTATAGACTTGCTCTAATAATTCATAAATTTTCTTTGGTTTTAACATTGTAATAAAGATATGTTATAAATTTTAAATACATGGAGAAAGCATGCTGAGAATGTCTCATGGAATTCTTTCCAACCCTTCTGTGTGTGTGTGTGTTTTATGCTTATTTGTTTTATGTGTGTATATTGTTTTGGGCTGGCATGTCTGTCTGTCTGTCCATATGTATAGGGGCAGCAGAATGCCTTTTTGTTTGAAGGGGGGGTGCCAGGTTCTGCCTGCAGCCCTAGCATATCCCCTTCCCTTTCCTTACCATTCCATAGTCCAGCACCCCCCCCCCCCCCCAAGGTGTCTAGCATCTCTTTTTCATCTTTACCTCTTAACCCATCCCCCCCCCCAATGTTTTCCAGCATCTCTCTCCTTCCCTCCCCACGGCAGTCTCAAGCATCTCTCTCATTCCTTCCACCTCCCTCTCCCATCATGAGATGTCCAGTGTCTTTCAAAGGGCAGTGGCATTACAGTCAGTAGTACAGAAAACGCATCACCGTTGTCCAGGCGTGGCCTTGAGCACTTGCGCACGCTCAAGGCCTGAAGGCTCCGGCCCCTCTAAACTTCCTGTTTGGGTGGGGGCAGAAGCTGACAGGCTTTGAATATACACGGATGCTCAAGGCCCTGCTCTGACCAGCTGTGATGTGTCTTCTGTATTGCTGATTGTAGTATCAGTGTTTCAGGGGAAGGGTGGTAATAAGCTAAATATGTTAGTTTAGTTATTGGGATTTATTAATCGCCTTTATGAAGAAATTTGCCCAAGGTGGTGTACAGCAGTTTAACATGAAGCTTGCAATTTTGTTAACAGGATAACAATAGTAAAATGACCAAATATAACAACGTGTTAGAGGGAGTGAAAGAACATTTGATGGCTCCACCATTCCAATACCTACGCATATGTTTGTCAGTGTATATATGTTTGTATGTATGTGTGTCTGTGGATGTTGAATGTGTGTGTGAGAATGCTTACATGTGCAGAGACGCCAAGGGCGGTCCATCCCAAAGCTGGAGATTTACCACCTCCATACTGGAGATTGAAGGCCAATGAGTGAGATTTTTCTCGCAGGTCCCAGCTGGACCTGCTGTATGTGGGAAAGAGCGGGGTACAAATGTAATAAAATAAATAATAAATTCTTCTAGCTTCCGGCATGAAAGTAAAAATATGTTGAATCCTTAAAAAAAGAAAAAGGCAGACAGTTGACAATTCTAACTTCCTCATTTCTGATCGGGTCTGACAGGGCTCTTATAAACTTTGGACTCTAGATATGTTCCTGGTTTTGTCAGTGTCTTAATGTGGCCCTGCCCATGGGAAAGGATATTAGTTGACAGTACTTGTAGCAATCAATAAGAAAGCTGTACAGTTCAAGTCGGAAAGTTTTCACTGTACAAACAGCAACAATGACGTATTCTCTCTCTTCTAGGGCAAAGTTATTGTGCCCTATGCTGATGCTGGTACGCTCTCTCATGGTTTTGAAAATGGCCTATTGTTACATGCACTGTGTGGCTCTTGTCTACAAGCCTGCTATAGAGATTGTGTGGTTTATTTGAAGGAAAAGCTGTCTGTATATTAGCTGCCTAGAAATTTGTGCCCAGCTGAAGGCACACTCTTAGAGCAGCTTCTGATTGAAGTTATTAAGTTGCAACGCATGAGAAGTAGGGCCTTCTGTTATATAGGCTTAAAATCCTTGCATGATTTTCCGATGGAGATTAGGATATTTATAGGCTTTCCTGTCTCTTTGGAAAGCAGTGAAAACATCATTATTCTAGTACACTGTGAAGCCCGATGCCGGGTGTGTTTACCCCTGTACAAAGGAGCTGTTTCAAGTTCAGCTTTACTCTTAGATACCCCTGACGTATAGGAAAACGAGGGTAGGGATGGAAGGATTTTGGGGCTATTTGCGTAGTTTGGTTTTGTTGTTTAAATGTTATTAATCTGAAGGCTTACTTTAGATAGAACACAGAAACTGAGTTCACACAGCCAGGTCAGGACATGCATGATTCCAGTAGTATTTTAGAAAATGATCTGTCGTTGTAGAACTTTTTTCTAAAATACATTGCAGGAGTGGCGGCATGTACAGCCAAAAGTACAAAGGCTAGGGGACATTCAAGAAAGTTACATGGAAACATTTTTTCACTCAACGAATAGGTCAGCTCTGGAACTCTTTGCTGGAGGATGTACTAACAGCGGTTAGTGTATCTGGGTTTAAAAAAAGGTTTGGACAAGTTCCTGGAGGAAAAGTCCATAATCTACTATTGACACAGACATGAGGAAGCTACTGCTTGCCCTGAGATTAGTAGCATTGAATGTTGCTACTGTTTGGGTTTCTGCCAGGTACTTGTGACCTGGCGAGGTCACGGTTGGAAACAGGATACTGGGCTAGATGGACCTTTGGTCTGACCCAGTATGGCTATTCTTGTGGAAAACATTAACGAAGGAAACTCGGCAGTATACCACTACATTCCCCAAAAGGGTCCAGTGTGGTTTACATTAAATAAAACATACAAAATTTAGTAAACCCCAAATAAGATATAAATGATAAAAGCTCATCAATCAACGAAGACTAAACATACAATATGAACTTTATGCAAACAAAAGTCTTTTACGAAAAACAGTTGAGTCAGTTCTAAAATCAGTAGGGAGAGAACTCCAAATAAGGGATCAAAATAAAATTAGAAAAGATGGTCTTGGCTATTTAAAAAAAACTGAACTCCCTTCAAAACTATAGGTAGTAATTTCTTCAGATATGCAGCCGCATGGAAAACCTGCCACAAAGCAAGCAAATTAAAATAGCCTGAAATATTAAACAAGCTGATTTAAACTGAATTCTCTGCTGTAATGGAAGCCAATATGAAGCTAATCTATAAGATGAAATATTTTCAAATTTCCTAAGTCCAACTATTAGCCTAATAGATGTGTTTTGAATGAGCTGTAATTTCCTTAACAATTTGGCTGATAAGCTTAAATAAAGAGCATTATAGTAATCCAGATGTGAAAGAACCATCATCTGGACCAGTCAGGCAGATGGTCACATGTGAATCTATATTTAGTTTCAATTTGGAAGGGGTAATGAGAAAAACAAAACAGGGGATTAAGGAGGATGCCTCATGTAATCTCTCCTGTTAAAGGCTGTCCAGAACAAGCACATTAACAACATCAACAAAAAAAAAAACAACCCCACCTATACACGCCATGGAGCATCTATAAATTCTTATGTTGATATTTTAGGACCTATATGCATGTTGTTCCCTCTCTGAAATGGGGAAAGCTTGTGTAGATTTTGGTTCTCAACCTTACCCAAACCACACCCCCTTGCAGTCTGCATATAGTACTGGTTTCTACACTTTAAGTACCAGCTTTACGAAGTCAGGTTCTGTACAAGAAAATGCCCGTGGTTACATGTAGAAATCATGAACAGGGCTTCTAAGATAATAACTGGAGTCTCTCATCTTGTAATTTTGGTTTGAATGTTCTCTTTTGATGATTTATATATTGTATCTCAGTTTTGAGTTTGTAACTCTATTCATACAGGAATGCTGAAAATAAGAGAGAGAAATCTCAATGAATAAGCTCGTTAGAAATATTTTATTTAGATTTTATTGTTTCTAACCCACCCATATCCAGGGCGAGACACAATATATACTCATAAATACGTAAAACATACTACACAAAAATTTAACAAATGAACAAAAGGCAGAAGAGTTCAAAATATCAGCCATATACTTAAACAGCAGGAGCAGAGAAAGCCAGACACACTAGATGTCTCTTTAATTTGTGCTTAAATGTCAGCAAGTGGGTCTCATGCTTTAGTCCCTCTGGCAAGCAATTCCATTCAAAGTTCCAGCAATCGAAAAGGACCCCTTTCCTTGTCACATCTAAACGAAATTGACTCATAGCAGGTACGATTAGATTTCCAGCGTTCATTGATCGCAGCTGTCTTTGTGGAACATACACTGAATCACATTCTTCAAATACGCAGTAGTATTACAAAATAAAACATGATGGACCATCATCAACAATTTAAATTTCACCCTATCTGCTACCTGCAACCACCCAACCGCTTTAAGTGAGCTGAAACATGATCACATTTTAGCAAGCCCCAAAGCAAGGTGTACTGCTGAATTTTGTACAGTTTGCAATGAATGAATACAGTTGCAATAACTCTAAATATATAATGTTACAGTAATCCAGGCTGGTTAGCACCAAGCATAGGCTCCCCGTATAAGAGGCTTGGGGAGGCTTACCAATGGTCGACTTCCGGGTGTTGTGCCCGCCCTACCCGCTCCCCTCGCGCGTGCAGTTTAATTGTTTTAGTTCCGTGGCAGTGACATCATTGACGTCGCTTCCATGGAGAATACGAAGGTCAGCTCCGCCCTCTTGGCAGCGACGCGACGTCATTGACTTTGTTACGGAGGTAAGCTCCGCCCCTCCGCCCCCTTGGCAGCGATGCGACGTCACTGATGTCGCCACGGAGGTAAGCTCCGCCCCCTTTAGCCTCCCCAAAACAGTTGGCTACCGACCGTCTATGGCACCAAGGCCTCCATCCCTCTCTCAAAATCCATCTGTGGGAGCAATCAACACATTCTAAGATGTAATTTAAACTACTACTACTACTTATCATTTCTATAGCGCTACTAGACGTACGCAGCGCTGTACACTTGAACATGAAGAGACAATCCCTGCTTGACAGAGCTTACAATCTAATTAAAAAGAGTGATGTTCGAATCAGGTGCTGAACCTGTGGCCTAAAGGAAAATCCGGAATCCACCAATTGGCCCAGAGTCCGCACCTGAGATGATACCCGCACAAAGGTCCAAAGTACACAACAGGAGAGATACCTCTACGATGAGGAAAACACAGTAGTCAAAAGTAGAGGCTGACAAAGGACGAACCACCACCGGAGATGTAAATCCAACTGTCTTTATTATTCTAAAAAGGAGGACCCGACACGGGCTGAGTTTCGACGCACGCAAGCGTCTACATCAGGGGTCAAACAGTAAACTCTAGAACGGAGCATAGGATCGCAGTCCTGCTAAGGTTTAAAGCTGTAGACAGTACTCAAATACTGTTGCAATTAAAAGCAAGCGGACTAGCTTCTTACAATTATTATTTATTACATTTGTACCCCGCGGTTTCCCACACATGGCAGGCTCAATGTGGCTTACATAGTAACAATGTAAATAATTACAGAGTCGTAAGAAGAATATACAGTTTGTGGGTAAACGCAAAAACTACTGGGATTAACGGAAATGACTGTTGGAGCTAAATTCGCTCCGACAGCCCCTTCAAGCTAACTCTTCTTCTCAGCTTTTTCTTTCTCCATATTATTTGGTTCACAGGCTTGTTGGCTGTTCTACCTCTGGAGTAGTAACATAGTAACATACATAGTAACATAGTAGATGACAGCAGAAAAAGACCTGCATGGTCCATCCAGTCTGCCCAACAAGATAACTCATATGTGCTGCTTTTTATGTATACCCTACTTTGATTTGTACCTGTGCTCTTCAGGGCACAGACCGTATAAGTCTGCCCAGCACTATCCCTGCCTCCCAACCACAGCCCCGCCTCCCAACCACCAGCTCTGGCACAGACTGTATAAGTCTGCCCAGCACTATCCCTGCCTCCCAACCACAGCCCCGCCTCCCAACCACCAGCTCTGGCACAGACTGTATAAGTCTGCCCAGCACTATCCCCGCCTCCCAGCCACCAGCCCCATCTCCCACTACCGGCTCTGGCACAGACCGTATAAGTCTGCCCAGCTCTATCCTCGCCTCCCAACCACCAGCCCCGCCTCGCTGTTCTGTTTTCTTCTGGTACCACATGACTCTCTGTAAGTTTGAGCTGCCCAGTGTCCAGTCTCCCACACTGTTCTCTCAGTAGGAATGTAGACAAAAAGTGGCTGAAATGATGCAGGTAGAAAACATCCCTGCATCCCTGATATAAATGTAGTGCCAGTAGCAAGACTCTGGAGAAGGGAAGAGTCGGGGGGGGGGGGGGGGCACATTTAGGGTTGATGGGGGGGCTCCACTGGCTCTTGTGCCTTACAATGAAGAACGCTTCTATTTCTGTCGAGGAGTGCTAAATGGCTTTTTCCTTGAGGAAGAAACTTATAGCCACATTGTTTGTATAGTGCTACCAGAAAGATGCATCACTTTAAAGCAGTAGACTGTCCCTGCCTCTCGCAGCTTTCAGTTTAGTGAGACGGACAAAATGGATGGAGCGGGGTTTTTGAACTAGTGAGGCCCCTTCACAGCTTTCCACCTAGAATAGTTTGTGGATTTTTAGTGGGCAGTGCACTACTTTGTGTGGGGACTCCTACCCAGTGAGGTGAATCAGCAGGGAATTTTTTTTGTGTGTGGGGGGGGGGGGGGGGGGGGGGGGGGCGAAGATCTGTACAAGAGAAGAAACAGCTAAGCAACAACTGAGTGGGGGAGGGACCCTAAATAATAAATGTCACCAGAAGTTTGAGTCACTGATTTTCTGTGGAACCAAAAAGCAGAATTACAGCAAACAAGTCAGTGCAAGAATCAAGATTAAAACCACATATGCATTGTCACGTACTGAAGAGTCTTTTCTAAATAGTATAGTGGAATTTCTTTGTATTGTAATGTTCCATTAATTAACAATAAAATCTGTATTAACCCCCCCCTCCCCAAAACACATACACTGTGACCATGTAAAGGAGAGCTCTGCAGGCATATGTCAGACTGTGGTAACTGTAACCACAACAGTCCGAGTAACCTTATCGTAAAATCCACTGCAGCATATATTCCTCAGGTGCATCACCTAAAACCATTACCAGATTCCTGTAGCTTTAGATGAAGCTGACTGCAGTGTGTATTCCTTAGGCAATCCACTAAGACTAGATCTAGAAACAAGGAACAGCCACAAAGTGTAAAACTTGATACACTGCACAATCCAATTCAGATGTAGGCGGTTTACAAACAATTAAAATAAACAGTTAAAAGAAAATAAACTCCAGTGTTAAAAAGGTAAAAAAGAAAAGGAACGATAGGCACAGCAGCCACACAGCTTAGAAAGATCAGTGTTTTGTAAGTTCGTCCAGCAGATCCAGGGCCGTCACCAGATTGCACTGTAAATACTGAGGTAAAAAAAAAAAAATGTGTTTTGACATATTTTTTTCACTCAAAGAATTGCTAAGCTTTGGAACTCACAGCCGAGGACGTGGTAACAGAGGTTGGTGTATCTGGGTTTAAAAAAAAGATTTGGACAAGTTCTTGGAGAAAAAGTCCATTGTTATTGAGATAGGCATGGGGGAAGCCACTGCTTGCCCTGGGAGATTGGTAGCATAGAATGTTGCTAGTAATTGGGTTTCTGCTAAGTACTTGTGACCTGATTGGCCACTGTTGGAAGCAGGATACTGGACTAGAAGAACCATTGCTGTTCTTACCTTGATTCTGTATGCAGCGTCAAAAGCAGTTCATTCTATAACACAGAGCAAATGCAAGAAAAAGCACTTCACACAATTTACTAGGTTCAACTGCCACACACACAATCCAAAATGGCACCAGCCACACTTAAACAAATCTGTTTATTCCATCAGTTTCCACATCCTGCGTTTGTTAGACATCAAATAATTCAAGTTTCAGGTCAACCAAAATCTTAAAATCACTTACGCTTAATACATGTTTTGCATATGTATGGTCTTTGGCCATTTGCCCTGTATTTCCTTAAAAGCAGACATATTAGGGCTGCTTTAGTACATCTTTGAGAACCACCGTCCCAAGCAAATAAAGTATGTATGGTGATCTCTGAGCTGAATTTCATACCGTTGTGTCCACACACTCATTATGTAAAATCCTACTTCTCCGAGGACAAGCAGGCTGCTTGTTCTCACATGTGGGTGACGTCCAACAGCAGCCCCAGGACCGGAGATTCTACCTAGCAACAAAAGTTTGCTAGCCTCGTGGTTCCGTGCGCACTGCGCGACCGTTGGCCACACACTCATTATGTAAAATCCTACTTAGCAAATCCATAAGTAAAATGATGATGCCCTCCAAGGTTTAAATAAATCTTGCTCAGGCTAGAAAGAATAGTGAAGGAGTATCCTAGTGGTTAAAGCAGCAGGCTATAAATGAGAGGGACCAGGGCTCAAATCCCACTGGCTTTCCATTGCTTCAGGTACAAAACTTAGATTGTGAGCCCTGTGGGGACAGGAAATACATACTGTACCACTGGAAAGGTGTGAGCTAAATATTAAATAAAACGGGAGGTGGATTCTGCTGTTTGCTGAAGCCTGAACCAGATTGTTGCCTTGCATGGAGGTCTATCTCACTTGGACCCCAGAACATCTGCAGTGTCCTCAAGAAGGGGCATAAGAACAAGTGATGCTAATGGTACATGGCCATTGGGGCATGCTGAAAAGAGTGTGACCTAAGGGTCATACCTCCTTGGAGCCATGAGTTGCCGACTTGAACTGCTGGCTTAGTTTGCATTGTTTTATCCCTACTGTTCCATATAAAACAGGATCCCTATTATGTGAGTAGAACTGTTTACTTCTAATACGGGGAAGAAAAGGAAACGAGCAACCCTAATGTTCAAACATCGTCCTCCCAAATTTTAGATCCTTTGGACAAACATGTTAAGGAGGATGAGATGAATCTATCTAGTAAAATCCTTACTGAAATCAGGCCCCTCCTTGAGTTCAGGAGGACCTATTTTATCTCCCTACCCACTGGTCTCCAAATCAGGGCCTGAGGGGGTCCTACTTTAGCGAGAAGGCCAGCAGTCCTTTGAAGCAACCAACTGTGCAGGACACTCCTGTTACAGATTTGGGTTTTCCTTTTGTGAAATTGCCTGAGTTGTCTAACCAAACTCTAGAAAGTGCAAAAGCTGATATTTCTTTGTTGGACTTTTAGAGTGTAGTTACTCATATCAAAGACATATTGAGAGAGGGCTGTTTCCCCGTTGTGTTATTTCTCCAAGGCAACATCTGAGAAATTAGTGCAAATTGATAGAATTGGTAAATTGAAAAATAGTGTTTCTTGGTGGATTCTCCGATATTTTACTTAGGCAGTATTTCTCTGAGATATTTTGGAGATACTTGAGAGATTGGTGTCTCTAAGTTATATTAGGTTTCTAAGAAGATTTTCAAAGTGGATGGAGCTAAGGGAGGCTTTGATGGATTAGAAAGGGCTGAGAACTTAGATCTTGCAGCCTTTTTGAAACCTTGCCTAGATAATTTTCCTAACAGGGTGGCTTTTAGGGTTTTTTTTGTTTGTTTTTGAAAATTTAAGAATGGTGTTATGAAAGCTTATTTTCAGTATAAAGATGCATTTTTCTGTGGTCAGACTTCAGCTTTTCTCAGATGTAGCGCCATTGACTCCAGCCTTTCTCGGATGTAGTGTGGTCAACTCATCTGAGACGTAAGACCTTTCTGGCACTGAAACCTCATAGGTACTACTTTTGTCTTACATAGAAACATAGTAACATAGTAGATGACGGCAGAAAAAGACCTGCACGGTCCATCCAGTCTGCCCAACAAGATGAACTCACATGTGTCTTCCTTACCTTGATTTGTACCTGTCTTTTTCAGGGCACAGACCGTATAAGTCTGCCCAGCACTATCCCCTCCTCCCAACCACCAGTCCCGCCTCCCACCACCGGCTCTGGCACAGACCGTATAAGTCTGCCCACTACTATCCTCGCCTCCCAACCACCAACCCCTCTTCCCCCCAACCGGCTCAGCCACCCAATTCGGCTAATCTCCTGAGGATCCATTCCTTCTGCACAGGATTCTTTTATGTATATCCCACGCATGTTTGAATTCCGTTACTGTTTTCATCTCCACTACCTCCCGCGGGAGGGCATGCCAAACATCCACCACTCTCTCTGTGAAAAAATACTTCCTGACATCTTTTTTGAGTCTGCCCCCCCCCTTCAATCTCATTTCATGTCCTCTCGTTCTACCGCCTTCCCATCTCTGGAAAAGATTTGTTTGTGGATTAATACCTTTCAAATATTTGAATGTCTGTATCATATCACCCCTGTTTCTCCTTTCCTCCAGAGTATACATGTTTAGTTCAGCAAGTCTCTCCTCATACGTCTTGTAATACAAATCCCGTACCATTCTCGTAGCTTTTCTTTGCACCGCTTCAAAATTTTTTTTTGTGGTACTCTTGTAGATGTTTGATTACATATTCTGGGAATCATTTTTTTGAACCCTCTCAGCTAGAGACATTTGTTAATAATAACAGGGAAAGTTGACTAGTTTAGTTATATTAAATGTAATAAAGCAAAGATTGCACGTTCATGTATTAAGGGTTTTTTCCCTTGTATTTTCCTGTATTAGTTTGTATAATTAGTATTGAAATCCTCTCTCCCCAATAATATGGTCTATGTTTTTGTTCATTTTTTTCCCTCTTTCAAGTATTTGACTAAGCCCTAGATAAAGGAATAGTCTTTCAATTGATATAATTTTCTTATTCAAGTTGGTTTTAAGATGTTTTTGTATCTGATGCAAAGTGTTTGTCTACCATCTTTGCAAAGTTGCTATTTCTGAAATCAAAGAGCTTCTTTGTTGTATTAATGCCTTCTATCCAGTGATCAGTGATCCTAGGTGCACGTTCTGAGGAGAGGAAAACGACAAAAGATGGAAAAAGGGATACAATACTTGATAGGTGTGGAGTTATGGGACAATACAGAAAGAACCATGCAAAAACTGAGGTGTTTTCTGAAGAAAGAGAGAATGAGTGAAGAGACAGTAAGACATAAGAAAGGGAAGTAAGATGGAAAGGAGTTTATTAAAAAAAAAGATTCAGTGACATTGGAAAGACTTATTTAATTTTCTTTCTGTTTAAATTAGCATAGCTCTGGAGAGAAATGCTTCTGTATACTGTACTAAAAGCCCACCTTTTTGATGCTGCTTTTAACTCCTAACCTTTATTCACTTGTTCAGAACCCTTATTTTATCATCCTCACTTTAATATTCCCTTATCTTTTTTTTGTCCTGTTTGTCTGTCCTAATTAGATTGTAAGCTCTGTCGAGCAGGGACTGTCTCTTCATGTTCAAGTGTACAGCACTGCGTACGTCTAGTAGCGCTTTAGAAATGATAAGTAGTAGTACTATTGTGTTTTGATGTCACAAGCACGTTCATGGTTTTACCTGTATGTTTAATCTTCACTTTTGTTTTCCATCCTAGGCTTAACCTGTGTACCTGGAGGAAGAACTTGCCACTCTGAATTCCGGTGGCATGTGGGCCTGATGTGGATGCAAACATGGGTAAGTGGAACTTTTTTCTTACGTATTAATCATTCACTGGAAAGAGCATTTACTTGGGGTTAGTGTCCTGCTGCAGAAGTTTTTGCCTTAAGCCATCACAACAACTGATAGAAAGTCAGTAATTTTCTACACAGACTGCATAGTCTTTTGGGATCATTGTCTGCACTGGCTTAGTTTAGCATCTACAGTGAAAGCAATAAATGTCAATCCTAAGCCATGGTATGTGGAATATGATCTCAGTCTCTGAAAGTTACTGCTAACGTTCACGAAATTACTTGTATTGTGCCGAAGTGTGTCTTCTGAAGTTCATAGGGTGTAATATGTACAGGCAACTTGACAAGGTGTGCTTGGAAGTGGTTTTTAATCAAGGCTTGGCACATAGTATGACTTCTGTATCTTTCTGCCACTTTTCGTTTTGGTGGGCGGTCCTCTGACTGCATATTATGGTACCTGAGGATCTTCTCCCTTTCTACAAGATTCACAAAATTACCACTTGGCTTTATTATCAATGCCATTCTCATTATTCTCGCAGACACAAACTAGGGGAGATCACTACTGCCACCTTGTAGAAAGGCTCAAACAATTATGATTGCTCCACCAAGACCTGATAAATTGTGAAATCAAGTTGATCAGGCAGCCAGAATCAACACCACAGTTCTAATAACAGGACAAACGCCGCTTCTTCCAAAGAGAATGCCAAGTAACATTCCTAAAAATTGCAAACCCATTATTTGTCTAACTACAGTTTATTAACTAGATGCTGATAGAATATACGATCATATTGACTCTAATAACATCATGGCAATAGAACAAAAGGGTAATAAGAAGGGAGCTTCCTTGTCATCAGCAGCAGATGAATCCATTACGAATGGGTTGTGTCCACCTACCAGCAGGGGGAGATAGAGAACACTGAAAACCATAGTGCCTCTAGGACGGCTAGCTCCATCTGCCTCTCAGTATTTCTCTATCTTCCAGCAGGGTAGGACGCAGCTTGTTCAGCTCCTTGAAAATTTCTGCCTGAGGAGGCTCCTGTGCTTGGCCAGTTGAGCTGGGGTGTTGTGGCTGGTGGTGCCCACTTTAAAGGCACATAGGTTCGCCCTTTTCCTGCCTTACCCATTTCCCCCTTGTGGATGTAGGCATATAGGTTCGCCCTGTCCCTGCCTTTCCCACCCTCTACTGCCTCCGGAGTACCTCTGTAGCTGTTTGCCTCCAACGTTCCTCACAGCTTAAAAAAAAAACCGCGCTTTTTATGCGCTGCTATTCTGAGGCTTTTATTGACGTGCAACGTGACCGGAGCTCGGTGGACTCAGTCCTTTGAGGTAAGAGCGGTACTCAGCTCCTCCGGGGAGGGCCCGCGGATGGCGTTCCGATCAGGGTGATTTCCCCCGCGGTTGCGGAGGAGTCTGTGAGCAGAAGGGTGCCTCGGGCTGAGGCTACCAGAGGAGCTCCATTCCCCGTAGCTCCTAATTCGGAGACGGGAGGTCAGGCTGAGTTTTTCTCCCCCGAGTTTGTGCTTATTTTACATAAAGCCTTCATGATGAAAAGAGCTCTGCTGCAGGGTGTTGACACTGCGTTGCTACCTGGTCTTCCTCCAACTGATGATGGCCCGGGGCAGATGTCAGAAGTGGATGCCCCTGAGCATTGGATGCACGCTAAACATAGACGGGTAAATTCCCCATCGGAGAGTGGTGCACCTCCCTTTCCACCCCCCCCCCACCCCCCACCCCCCCCCCCCCCCCCCCGTGGTCGGGCTGTGGGGACTCTGAGGGATCTGGCAGGCCTTCATGGTCTGAGGAGCCAGAGGAAGGTGCCGGTTTGCCACTGGATCTGGATGATCCCACTTTGGATTTTTCACCACGATGAGCTGCCAGTGCTTATCTCTGATGCCTTACAGGCCCTCTCTATTGATGATCCTGTTCAAGGCGAGGCCTCCTCTGGTAATCCGAGGATGGCGAGTACTAAGAAGCCTGCTCGAGCCTTTCCTTTGCATGACTCCATTCAAGAGCTTATTTCTGCTCAATGGGCTGACCCAGAGGGGCCCTTGAAAGTGGCCAGGGCGATGGGGCATCTTTACCCTCTGAGTGAGAAGCACTTGGCCCGTTTTGGGATACCTAAAGTGGATGCCTTAGTCACAGCTGTGATAAAAAAAGACCACCCTCCCAGTAGAGGGAAGGGTCACCCTGAAGGACATTCAGGACCGGCGCCTGGAATCAGCGCTAAAACAGTCCTTTGAGATTTCGGGCCTAGCGTTAAGGGCGTCTGTTTGCAGTTCTTATGCTGCTCGAGCCTGCCTTTCTTGGTTACAACAGGCAGTGGAACAGCCCGTGGATGGCGCGGATTCCCTCACTGAGGTTGCATCGCGCATGGAGTTGGCCTTGTCATTTTTAGCTGACGCCCTCTATGATCTGGTCAGAGCTTCGGCTAAACAGATGTCTGTGGCGGTGTCCGCCCGCCGCCTTCTATGGCTACGGCATTGGGCGGCTGACATGGCCTGTAAGCAAAGGCTGGTGAAGTTGCCCTTTCGGGGACTTCTGTTATTTGGAGAGGAGTTGGAGGGGATTGTTAAAGACCTGGGGGATGCTAAACCCCAGCAGTTACCTGAGGATAGGCCGTGGCCTTCTTCCAAGGGTCAGGTGGTTCCCTCCTCCTCTAGACCTTGCTTCCGTGAAGCTAGAAGGTATCGCCCGGGGCGCTCTGCTGGGTTTACTCAACGTGCCCGTTTTCAGCAGAGGAACTCCTTTCGCTCGGACAAGCGATCCGCAGCAGTCGGTGCTAGGCCTGGAGTTCAAGGGTGACCCTCCTCCTTTACAGCTGTAGGAGGACCAAGATTACCTCAGATCAGTGGGTCCTGGACCTGCTCAGAGAAAGTTACCGATTGGAATTCAATGCCCCGGTGAGAGACGTGTTTGTGGAGTCCCGATTGCGGCACTGCCGTCAAACGGGCGGCGGTAGAGGAGACCCTACAAGTCTTGTTGCATCTTGGGACGGTAATCCCTGTGCCTCCTGCCGAACACGGCTGCGGTCGTTACTCCATTTATTTTGTGGTGCCGCGAAAAGGCGGGTCTTTTTGGCCCATTCTCAACTTGAAGGAAGTCAACAAGTCTCTGAGAGTGCGGCATTTTCACATGGAAACCCTGCGCTCTGTCATTGTGGTGGTACAGCCAGGAGAGTTCCTCACGTCTCTGGACCTAAAAGAAGCTTACTTGCACATACCTATTTGGCCCCCGCACCAACGGTTCCTCCGATTTGCGGTGTTGGGAAGACATTTCCAGTTTTGGGCCTTGCCTTTTGGCCTCGCCACAGGTTCCCGAACCTTTTCAAAGTAGTAGCTGCCTTTCTTAGGCGAGAGGGTATCTGGGTTCACCCGTACCTAGATGACTGGCTCATCTCTCGGCAAAAGAGAGCCATCATGTCACAGCCAGAGTGGTCTTAGTACTGCAATCTTTGGGCTGGGTCGTCAATATACCCAAAAGTCACCTGACCCCTTCCCAATCTCTAGAATCTTTGGGGGTCTGGTTCGACACGGCCTCGGGGTTTGTTTATCTATGCGACCAAAGGCGGTGCAAGCTTCAGAATCAGGTCCGTCTGCTCCTGAGGATGTCTCGCCCGCGAGCTTGGGACGTTGTCCAGCTGTTGATGTCGATGACGGCCACCTTAGAAGTGGTGCCATGGGCGAGAGCGCATATGAGACCTTTGCAGATTGCCCTGCTTCAACGATGGTCTCCGATGTCCCAGGATTATCAACACAGTCTCACGTGGCTCCCTGCGGCCCGACTCAGTATGGAGTGGTGGCTCTCAGACAGCATGCTGCGGCATGGAATGCCGCTAGCGCTTCCCGATTGGTGCCTGGTGGTAACGGATGCCAGCCTGAAGGGCTGGGGAGCACATTGCCAGGGAAGCTATGCCCAGGCCTGTGGACACCTAAGGAAACGTGGTGGTCCATCAATCGCTTGGAACTGAGAGCAATATTCCAGGCTCTTCTGGCCTTTCACATGACTCTAGAGGGACTGGCTGTCAGAGTTCTGTCAGACAACACGACAGCAGTGGCCTACATAAATCGACAAGGCGGCACTCTGTGTCAAACAGTGGCCGCAGAGGCCGCTCAGATATGCCATTGGGCCGAGCTACATCTGCAGCTTCTGTCAGCAGCTCACATAGCACGTCAGAGCAACGTGCAAGCCGATTTTCTAAGCAGGTGTCAAATCGACCCTGCGGAGTGGGAACTGGCAGACGAAGTGTTCCTACAGATCTGTGCCACATGGGGAACGCCCGTAGTGGATCTTATGGCCTCAAGCATAAATGCCAAAGTCCAGTCCTTTTTCGGCAGACGGAGAGATCCTCGCTCAGCGGGGTTGGATGCCTTGGCTCAACCCTGGCCTCCGGGCCTTCTGTATGGGTTTCCTCCTTGGCCCTTAATAGGGCGACTCCCCCTGCGAATTTGGTTGCATCAAGGAGTGGTGATCCTCATTGCCCCGGATTGGCCCAGGCGGCCGTGGCAGATGCTGGTGGAGGCTCACCTTCCTTTGCCTCTGGTACCGAACCTGTTGACGCAGGGCCCGGTGACCTTGGAGGATCCATGCCGCTTTGGTCTTACGGCATGGCTATGGAGCGGGCGCAATTGAGAGACAAGGACTATTCTAACAAGGTCATCTCCACTCTCTTGCAGGCCCGCAAGCGTTCCACTTCCGTTGCCTATGCTCTGATCTGGTGCCAGTTTGAGGCTTGGTGTGTTTCTAAAGCAATCACACCCATGCGGGCTTCTGTCTCGCCGATACTTGACTTTTTGCAGGATGGTATACAAAAAGGCTTGGCTTATAATTCCCTGCATGTTCAAGTGGCAGCCTTGGCATGTTTTTGGGGGAAGGTCTCTGGCCTCTCCCTGGCTGCGCATCCGGACATTGCGCGGTTTCTTAGAGGGGTGCTTTGGCTCCGGCCTCCCGTGCGGGCCCCTTGTCTGGCTTGGAACCTGGGGCTAGTATTAAAGGCTCTTCAGTGTTTGCCCTTCGAGTCGCTGAGGCGAGCTTCGGAGAAGGATGTGACTCTAAAGACAGTCTTTTTGGTGGCCATTACATCGGCGAGACGTGTGTCTGAGCTCCAGGCGCTGTCCTGTCGGAGACCCATTTCTGCAATTCTCGGAGTCCAGAGTAATGGTACGTACTGTGCCTTCCTTCCTGCCTAAGGTGGTTTCAGCGTTTCACCGAAACCAGCCTATTTATCTGCTCTCCTTTACTAGGGAGGAGTTTCCAGAATCTTTTGGTCAG
Source organism: Microcaecilia unicolor (assembly GCF_901765095.1). Taxonomy (NCBI): domain Eukaryota; kingdom Metazoa; phylum Chordata; class Amphibia; order Gymnophiona; family Siphonopidae; genus Microcaecilia; species Microcaecilia unicolor. Next base: position 63,801,290 of record NC_044031.1, on the reverse strand, counting down.
TTGCACCTTTTGGATGTGCGCAGGGCTCTGTTTCAGTATCTGCAGATGTCTAATGCTTTCAGGACCTCTGATCACCTTTTTGTATTGTTGTCAGGTCCTCGCAGAGGGTCTCCAATGTCTAAAGCCACTATAGCCCGTTGGCTTAAGGAAGCCATTTTTTCTGCATATCTGCTATCTGGCCGGCCTCCGCCTGACGCCTTTAAGGCACATTCCACAAGAGCGATTCTTCCTCTTGGGCTGAGACGGGAGCACTCTCTCTAAAAGAGATATGTAGTGTAGCTACCTTGGGCTTCTAAGCTCTCTTTTGCCCGTCATTACAGGCTGGATGTGGCTGCCAGGAGGGACGCGCTTTTTGGAGCACAAGTGCTTGTGCGTGGTGTGGCTTGTTCCCGCCCTATCTAGGGATTGCTTTGATACATCCCATTCGTAATGGATTCATCTTGCTGCTGATGACAAGGAAGGGAAAATTAGGTTCTTACCTTGGTAATTTTCTTTCCTTTAGTCACAGCAGATGAATCCATGATCCCTCCCTGATTGACTCTGTTTTATGTTCGTATTTCTTGCAGACATGTTCCCTCATTGGGAGAAGGTGGAAAACAGTGTCAGGATTTCTGTTCTACTACAGGAGGTTTGAGTTCGTCCCTCCTTTGTGTTATTGCTAATGTTCTAGGGCGTTCGTTCGCTGTGAGGAAAGTTCATGTTATGCTACTTTGCGGTGTAACACTGCTTTGGAAGCTTCAAAATACTGAGAGGCAGATGGAGCTAGCCGTCCTAGAGGCACTATGGTTTTCAGTGTTCTCTATCTTCCCCTGCTGGTAGGTGGACACAACCCATTTGTAATGGATTCATCTGCTGTGACTAAAGGAAAGAAAATTACCAAGGTAAGAACCTAATTTTCCCATCCCATTTTCTCTCCCACAAAAAAAAAGGACTATATAAAGCTCTGTGTTAGCCAAGGGACTCAAACCCTCCACTTCCACTCCCATTCACAATGTGTTCAAGATGAAACTCCTAGCCCTGTGACTGAGGGAAGCTATGTAAGGATCTCAAATGGACAAAAATTTTATTTTTCCTTTTAGGGGACATTCCAACCCATGAACCTTCTGTTAACATAGTATAATGCAGCAGTTCCTTCCAGCCCCATAAAGAAGGGGGTTCTGGAACAGTCCACACTTTTAAAATAGATTTTTTAGCTAGCAAAGCCACCTTACGAATGAGCATATGACATACCTCTGCTCTGTAACACCAATACTTCATATTTATCCAATAAAAAAACTCCATAATGGAAAGTAGAACAGGCCCCACCAGGAGGTCTTCTAAATACTGAGTCACCTGCAACCAAAAATGGTATACATTCTGACATTCCCAAAAAGCGAGGAAAAAAGAGTTATGATGTAACAAACATTTTTGACAAACTGGGGAATCAATACCCCCCATTTGAATAATTGAGACTGAGAGATATAAGCCAGATTCAATATCCTAAATTAATTTTTTTAAAGCTTTAAATAGCCTTAATTGAGAGTCAGGTATTTTTGTTGTGGTAAGGTGCTGGGATCAGGCTTCAGGGTTTACGATTGTGTCCTTCCGGGGGGGGGGGGGGGGGGGGGGGGGGTGGGGGGTAGGAAAACTGCAGGAAAAGGTGTTAGAGGATTAGGGGAGCCCCTGCTCCTGACTGCAGCAAGTCTTCATGTGTTCAATGTCCACATCCTTTAATGGGACATTGCATTGTAATGTCTATAGGGCAGCCTGAACACCGGTCAAAATCTCCAGGCTCACTGCTTAGGAATAAATTTATATTTTTGCCATACAGTGATATAAATAATTGCATGTGTTATATCTGTAACAATATAAGGACATTTTGGACAGGGCTTTGAGTAATGATTAGGTAACACTGAATATCTATTTTAAGCTTTCATTTCAAAGTAATTTTCTTTGAAAATTGCAATTATGGAGGATATTTCTGCTTCAATAAAAGTAAAAAAAGTAGAAGTAGAACAAAACAGAAAAGAAAGTGAAATGATACTTTATTGGACTAACTTAATACATCTTTTGATTAACTTACTTTAGATCAGAAAGAAACTAGATATTTTACTGCTTTTAGACCATAAAACTTAATTCCTAGCAACAGGGAAAACAGTCACTTCCTTGTAAGAAAAATCATAGAACTTTAAGAAAACTATAAATCATTGACCTTTTGTAGTGTTTTTTGCTATGTTCTTAGGTATCTTAGGAGTAGCCTCCAAACTGTATAGAAAATTCTTGCACCTTCAATCCACAAAAACTCCGAATTTAGTGCTGTAGTTATGAAGGAGTTCCAAGTCCCTGTTTGGGTAAAGATGTGTGGCAAACTTCTGCCCAGAAGGAGATTCCTAGAATGCTTTCAGCTTTCTGGCAGCCAGGGACCTTGTTCTGAGCTGTTGTCAGTCTGGCAGTTCTTTCTGGGTAGCTTTATATTTTTAGCAGTCTGTTTACTTTTTGCTTCCTCTTAAACTTTTTTGTTGATGCTACTGAGAGTGCATTCTTCACACGGAGGCTATCTGGCCTGGGCAGCTGTAGCCTAGGACTGTTTTTTTTTTTTGCCAGGCAGTTTAGGATCTGTATATACTGTTAGCTGCGCTGGACCTCCTGCAGATCTTCCCTCTCCCCTCGCTTTGTGCTGCTCTTACTGCAATGCTCTGGTACTATAACCTTGGCTGAAAGCTCAGCTCCGTTAATATTTGTCTTGCTTAGAGCCCCTTAAGGCAGTGCCGTAAGTTTTTATTACAAGAAGAGTGTAATAGCTGAAATGGTTTGTTGCGCTCCTGACCTGCTGTACGTCTCAGGAGTGAAATGGGTCCCGAATTCACCTCTTTCTTCCAGCAGTGTGACGACCCTGTTATTGGTAGCTGGGAGAGAGAAACGGGCTACGTGCTACATCCTGAATCTCAAGACCTGCTTTTTCTGCTATCTGTTATCATTATTATTCTACTTTCTGTACCATCCTATCCTTTGTAGTACAGAAGCAGCCACAATATAAAATCAAATAGAGAACATACCAATAGAAGAAAAAAGGTAGAACTAAAAAGTGATTGGAGGAGGAGATAAATATGATGAAAATTAGAGAACAAGAAGGAAAAGAGGACGGATACTGTGAAATTAGAGAATATATCGGTGCCCACTGGTTGAAGTAAGGTCCTATCCCTAATACTACTACTACTTAACATTTCTAAAGCACTACTAGGGTTATGCAGCGCTGTACAATTTAACATAGAGGGACAGTCCCTGCTCAAAGAGCTTACAATCTAAAAGACAAGTGAACAGTCAGTCCGATAGGGGCAGTCAAATTGGGGCAGTCTGGATTTACTGAACGGTAAGAGTTAGGTGCCGAACGCAGCATTGAAGAGTGGGTTTTAAGCAAAGACCTTGAAGATGGGCAGGGAGGGGGCTTGGCGTAAGGGCTCAGGAAGGTTGTTCCAAGCATAGGGTGAGGCGAGGCAGAATGAGCGGAGCCTGGAGTTGGCGGTGGTGGAGAAGGGTACTCAGAGGAGGGATTTGTCCTGTGAACGGAGGTTTCGGGCGGGAACGTAAGGGGGAGATGAGGGTAGAAAGGTAGTGAGGGGCAGCAGACTGAGTGCATTTGTAGGTAAGAAGGAGAAGCTTGAATTGACCCTGGAAACTTGACAGGAGTGAACTTTTTAAAATTAAAGAATAGGGTTCAAAAGATGACTCTTCATAGAGGTATGGGGGAATTGCATTCCAGAGGGCCACCTCATAATGGCCCTTGTCTTCTTGACAGAACTCTATTCATAAGTACATAAGTATTGCCATACTGGGAAAGACCAAAGGTCCATTGAGCCCAGCATCCTGTTTCCAACAGTGGCCAATCCAGGTCACGAATACCTAGCAAGATCCCCAAATGTACAAAAACTTTTATACTGCTTATCCAAGAAATAGTGGATTTTCCCCAAGTCCATTTAATAATGGTCAATGGACTTTTCCTTTAGGAAGCCGTCCAAACCTTTTTTTAAACTCCGCTATTCATCTTCTATTAGTGCTGCTGGAGACACTTTCTTCTTTGGAGAATTCTGAGACCTCCATTCCAGTTGGACAACTGTTTGCTCTTCTAGCTCCTGAGTCCATGATGTTGTCATACACAGTAGAGCTGAGGATCTTAGGGAAAAGGAATAGAAACGGGATTTGATATGTCGCCTTTCTCTGGTTATAGTCAGAATGGTACTTATTTTGTACTTGGGGCAATGGAGGGTTGTGACTTGCCTAGAGTCACAAGATGCTGCAGTGGGATTTGAACCCTGTTCCTCTGTTTCTTAGGGTTTTTTTTTGTTTGTTTGTTACATTTGTACCCCGTGCTTTCCCACTCATGGCAGGCTCAATGCGGCTTACATGGGGCAGTGGAGGGTTAAGTGACTTGCCCAGAGTCACAAGGAGCTGCCTGTGCCTGAAGTGGGAATTGAACTCAGTTCCTCAGGACCAAAGTCCACCACCCTAACCACTAGGCTACTCCTCCACTAGCAACAGTCTATGTAGAAGCCTCCCCTTGCAGACCAGCAATGCGGCCGTGCAGGCTTCTGCTTCTGTGAGTCTGATGTCCTCACAGAAACAGAAGCCTGCGCGGCTGCAAGGGCAGGCTTCTACATGGAATGTTGCTAGTGGAATAGCAACATTAACATTCCATGTAGAATCTGAATCTCCAATAGTAGCAACAGAATCTTCAATAGTAGCAACATTCCATGTAAAATCTCAAATAGGGAAAGGGAACTGGGACTTGATATGCTGCCTTTCTGTGGGGTTTACATAGTATATACAGGTACTTCTCCGAGGACAAGCAGGCTGCTTGTTCTCACTGATGGGTTGACGTCCTCGGCAGCCCCCTCCATCGGAAAGTTTACTAGCAAAGGCCTTTGCTAGTCCTCGCGCGGCCCATGCGCACCGCGCCTGCGCGGCCGTCTTCCCGGCCCGAAAACCGGCTCGAGCCGGCCAGTCTTCTTTCGTCCGCGCTCGGTACGGTCGTGTTACGCCGTTCGTGCCCTAGAGAGTCGACCTCGCGCGGTCCTTTTCGACGTGTTTTTCATCTCTTTTCACAAAAAAAGTTCTGGAAGCGCTCCGGAAGTGTTCCGGAAGGCCCTTTCGGGTTTTCTGCCCTTCCCGTATTTCTCAGTTTTTTTGCCCCGTAAGTTTTCTTCGTTGTCGGGGTAGGCCTTTTTTGGCCTCGGTCGAGATTTTTCTCCCTCTAAATTTTGGTGCTTCAATTTTCGCCATTTCGGCTTTTGATTTCGCCGGCGTGATTTTTTCCGCCCATGACATCGAAGCCTTCCAGCGGCTTCAAGAAGTGCACCCAGTGCGCCCGGGTAATCTCGCTCACTGATAGGCACTCTGCGTGTCTTCAGTGTCTAGGGGCCCAGCACCGCCCTCAGAACTGTAGTCTGTGTTCCCTGTTACAAAGGCGGACTCAGGTAGCGAGATTAGCCCAGTGGAACGTTTTGTTCTCGGGTTCTTCGTCGGCATCGGCACCGGAGGCATCGAGTGCATCGACGTCGTCAGCGTCCGGACCATCTTCCTTGGCTGCCGCTCCATCGACTGCATCGAGGCATCGGCCTCTGCATCGGCGCCGAGGCATCGGGGCGACTGTATCGACGTCGGTGGTACCGAGACTTCGTCTGCTGATGTCGTCGGACGGAGGGTGCATCGTCAGGAGTGCAGGTGAGGGCTGTCCATTCCCCTGCTGGTGGCGGTGAGCCTTCGGGTGGGTCTCCTCCTACCCTGAGGGCTCCTGCGGTACAGCCCCCCCGGGATCGACCTTCTTCGGTTCTCGGCCCCGAGGAAGCGACGGATGGATTCTACGTCCTCCTCGTCGGTGCCGGGGAGCTCCGGTGACATGCTTCGGAAGAAGTCGAAGAAGCATCGACACCGGTCGCCTCCCCATGTCGGCACCGAGAGCTCTGGGTCGCCGAGGGATTCGGCACTCAGCAGGCATCGGCACCGAGAGGACCGCTCACCCTCTGTTCAGGAGGTGTCGATGCGCTCCGCTCTGGACAGCCCGGAACAGCCTCCTCGCCCGGAACAGGTTCTGACGTCGACGCCTGCATCGACCTCTCAGCCTTTCTCTGCAGCCGCTCTGAACGAGAGCCTCCGGGCCATTCTCCCAGAGATTCTGGGGAGAGCTGTTGCGCCCTACCCCCTCCGGTACCGGCGGTGCTTGCGCCACCGGTGCCGTCGAGCGTGGCGCCGGCTGGCCCATCGCCCAGGTTGAGGTCCCCGACGTCGGTACCGCGTGCGGTGCCGACCGCGGCCACCTCCCAGGAAGGCTCCCCGACTACGTCGGCGGAGGGAGCTTCGCCGTATGCGGGGCGAGGGACTCTTCCTCTCGACGCCCCCCACCGTGGACGGGGGTTCCACGAGTCGTAGCAGGGCGAGGTTGCAGACACAGGTTCGTGAACTTGTGTCTGACACCGAGGGTGAGGCCTCGTGGGAAGAGGAGGAAGACCCCAGATTTCTCTGACGAGGAGGTCTGAGGGTCTCCCTTCCGATCCCCTCCCTCTCCTGAAAGACAGCTTTTCCCCTCCTGCGAGTCTGTCTTTGCTTCCTCTTGTCCGGGAGATGTCTACGGCCATCCCCCTTCCGGTGGTTGTGGAGGACGAGCCCAGGGCTGAAATGTTTGAGCTCCTGGGACTATCCTTCTCCACTAAGGAAGCGTCCACTGTCCCTTGCACCATGTCCTGAAAAGACATTGCTTGCGAACTGGACCAAGCCACTAAGTAATCCCCACATTCCCAGAAGATTGAGTCCCAGTACCGGATTCCATGGGGACCCAGAGCTGATGCGCACTACAGTTGCCTCATGACTCTGGAGTTGTGGATTTGGCCCTAAAGAAGGCTAAGAGTTCTAGGGAGCATGCTTCGGCGCCCCCGGGCAAAGACCCTAGAACCTTAGACTCCTTTGGGAGGAAGGCCTACCATTCTCTATGCTCGTGGCCAAGATCCAGTCTTACCAGCTCTACACGAGCATACACATGCGGAACAATGTGCGGCAGTTGGCGGGCTTGGTTGATGCTCTTCCCCCTGAGCAAGCCAAGCCTTTTCAGGAGGTGGTCAGGCAGCTGAAGGCGTGCAGAAAATTCCTGGCCAGAGGAGTTTGACACTTTTGATGTTGCGTCCAGGGCCGCTGCTCAAGGTGTGGTGATGCGCAGGCTCTCATGGCTGCGTGCCGCCGACCTGGAGAATAGACTCCAGCAGCGGATTGCGGACTCGCCTTGCCGTGCGGACAACATTTTTGGAGAAAAAGTTGAGCAGGTGGTAGAGTCTCTCCACCAGCGGGACACCGCATTCGACAAGTTCTCCCGCCGGCAGCCTTCAGCCTCTACCTCTACAGGTAGAAGATTTTTTCGGGGGAGGAAGACTGGTCCCTATGCTTCTGGTAAGCGTAGGTACAATCCTCCTTCCCGACAGCCTGCGGCCCAGGCTAAGCCCCAGCGCGCTCGCTCTCGTCAGCAGCGTGCGCCTCAGCAAGGCCCCGCGGCTCCCCAGCAAAAGCAAGGGGCGAGCTTTTGACTGGCTCCAGCAGAGCATAGCCGACATCCAAGTGTCAGTGCCGGACGACCTGCCGGTCGGGGGGAGGTTGAAAGTTTTTCACCAAAGGTGGCCTCTCATAACCTCCGACCAGTGGGTTCTGCAAATAGGTCCGGCAAGGATACACCCTCAATTTGGCCCTCAAAACCTCCAAATTGTCCACCGGGAGGCTCAGTCTTACAGCTTCCAGCACAAGCCGGTACTTGCAGGGGAACTCTCCGCCCTTCTCAGCGCCAATGCGGTCGAGCCCGTGCCATCCGGGCAAGAAGGGCTGGGATTCTATTCCAGGTACTTCCTTGTGGAAAAGAAAACAGGGGGGATGCGTCCCATCCTAGACCTAAGGGCCCTGAACAAAATATCTCGTAAAAGAAAAGTTCAGGATGCTTTCCCTGGGCACCCTTCCTCCCATGATTCAGCAAACGATTGGCTATGCTCTCTGGACTTGAAGGATGCCTACACACACATCCGATACTGCCAGCTCACAGACAGTATCTGCGATTTCAGTTGGGCACACGACACTTCCAGTACTGTGTGCTACCCTTTGGGCTCGCCTCTGCGCCCAGGGTGTTCACAAGTGCCTAGCTGTGGTAGCAGCGGCACTTCGCAGGCTGGGGGTGCACGTGTTCCCATATCTCGACGATTGGCTGGTGAAGAACACATCCGAGGCAGGAGCCCTGCAGTCCATGCAGCTGACTATTCGCCTCCTGGAGCTACTGGGTTTGTGATAAATTATCCGAAGTCCCATCTCTTCTCCCAGTGCAGAAACTCCGAATTCATAGGAGCTCTGCTGGATTCTCGGATGGCTCGCGCCTATCTCCAGAGACGAGGGCCAACAACTTGTTGTCCCTCGTCTCGCGGGGTGCGAGCGTCCCGGCAGATCACAGCTCGGCAGATGTTGAGATTGCTGGGCCACATGGCCTCCACAGTTTCATGTGACTCCCATGGCCCGTCTTCATATGAGATCTGCTCAATGGACCCTAGCCTCCCAGTGGTATCAGGCTGCTGGGGGCCTAGAAGACGTGATCCACCTGTCCACGAGTTTTCTCAAATCCCTGTATTGGTGGACGATTTGCTCCAATTTGACTCTGGGACGTCCCTTCCAAATTCCTCAGCCGCAAAAAGTGCTGACCACGGATGCGTCTCTCCTGGGATGGGGGAGCTCATGTCGATGGGCTTCACACCCAAGGAAGTTGGTCCATCCAAGAACGCGATCTACAGATCAATCTTCTGGAGTTGCGAGCATCTGGACCGCTGAAGGCTTTCAGAGATCGGCTGTCCCACCAAATTATCCAATTCAGACAGACAACCAGGTTGCCATGTACTATGTCAACAAGCAGGGGGGCACCGGATCTCGCCCCCTGTGTCAGGAAGCCGTCAGCATGTGGCTCTGGGCTCGCCGTCTCGGCATGGTGCTCCAAGCACATATCTGGCAGGCGTAAACAACAGTCTGGCCGACAGGTTGAGCAGGATTATGCAACCTCACGACCCTGTGGTCGCATCAGTTCCAGGGTAGTGCGACAGATCTTCCAAGCGTGGGGCACCCCTTGGTGGATCTCCTTCGCATCTCGAGGCGAACACATAAGTCCCTCAGTTCTGTTCCAGGCTTCAGGCCTCCGGCAGACTAGCATCGGATGCCTTCCTCTGGATTGGGGGGGAGGGCCTGCTGTATTGCTTATCCTCCCATCCCTCTGGTGGGGAAGACTTTGTTGAAACTCAAGCAAGACCGAGGCACCATGATTCTGATTGCTCCTTTTTGGCCGCGTCAGATCTGGTTCCCCCTTCTTCTGGAGTTATCCTCCGAGAACCGTGGAGATTGGAGTGTTTTCCGACCCTCATCACACAGGACGAGGGGGCGCTTTCTGCATCCCAACCTCCAGTCTCTGGCTCTCACGGCCTGGATGTTGAGGGCGTAGACTTTGCCTCCTTGGGGTCTGTCGGAGGGTGTCTCCCCGCATCTGCTTGCTTCCAGGAAAGACTCCACTAAGAGAAGTTACTTCTTCCATTGGAGGAGGTTTGCCGTCTGGTGTGACAGCAAGGCCCTAGATCCTCGCTCTTGTCCTACACAGACCCTGCTTGAATACCTTCTGCACTTGTCTGAGTCTGGCCTCAAGACCAAACTCTGTAAGAGTTCACCTTAGTGCAATCAGTGCATACCATTACCATGTGGAAGGTAAGCCGATCTCAGGACAGCCTTTAGTTTGTTCGCTTCATGAGAGGTTTGCTTTTGTCCAAGCCACCTGTCAAGCCTCCTACAGTGTCATGGGATCTCAATGTCGTTCTCACCCAGCTGATGAAACCTCCTTTTGAGCCACTGAATTCCTGCCATCTGAAGTACTTGACCTGGAAGGTCATTTTCTTGGTGGTAGTTACTTCAGCTCGTAGAGTCAGTGAGCTTCAGGCCCTGGTAGCCCAGGCCCCTTACACCAAATTTCATCATAACAGAGTAGTCCTCCGCACTCACCCTAAGTTCTTGCCAAAGGTCGTGTCGGAGTTCCATCTGAACCAGTCAATTGTCTTGCCAACATTCTTTCCCCGTCCTCATTCCTGCCCTGCTGAACGTCAGCTGCACACATTGGACTGCAAGAGAGCATTGGCCTTCTACCTGGAGCGGACACAGCCCCACAGACAGTCCGCCCAATTGTTTGTTTCTTTTGATCCCAATAGGAGGGGAGTGGCTGTAGGGAAACGCACCATATCCAATTGGCTAGCAGATTGCATTTCCTTCACTTACGCCCAGGCGGGGCTGGCTCTTGAGGGTCATGTCACGGCTCATAATGTTAGAGCCATGGCTGCGTCGGTAGCCCACTTGAAGTCAGCCTCCATTGAAGAAATTTGCAAAGCTGCGACGTGGTCATCTGTCCACACATTCACATCTCATTACTGCCTGCAGCAGGATACCCGACGCGACAGTCGGTTCGGGCAGTCAGTTCTTCAGAACCTGTTTGGGCTTTAGGATCCAACTCCACCCCCCGAGGGCCCTGTTTGTTCTGTTCCAGGCTGCACTCTCAGTTAGTTGGTAAATTTTTTAGGTCAATCTCAGTTATGTCCTCGCCGTTGCGAGGCCCAATTGACCATGGTTGTTGTTTTGAGTGAGCCTGGGGGCTAGGAATACCCCATCAGTGAGAACAAGCAGCCTGCTTGTCCTCTGAGAAAGCGAATGCTACATACCTGTAGAAGGTATTCTCCGAGGACAGCAGGCTGATTGTTCTCACAAACCCGCCCGCCTCCCCTTTGGAGTTGAGTCTTCCCTTGAAGTGTATTGTTTTGCTACATACTGGACTGGCCGGCTCGAGCCGGTTTCGGGCGGGAAGACGGCCGCGCATGCGCGGTGCGCATGGGCGTGCGAGGACTAGCAAAGGCCTTTGCTAGTAAACTTTCCGATGGAGGGGGCTGCCGAGGACGTCAACCCATCAGTGAGAACAATCAGCCTGCTGTCCTCGGAGAATACCTTCTACAGGTATGTAGCATTCGCTTTATTTGTACCTGGGGCAGTGGAGGGTTAAGTGACTTGCCCAGAGTCACAAGGAGCTGCCTGTGCCTGAAGTGGGAATTTAACTCAGTTCCTCAGTTCCCCAGGACCAAAGTCCACCACCCTAACCACTAGGCCACTCCTCCACTCCACTCCCGCACTAACCATTAGAAAAGCATGTTGCCAACATCCTTAGGGTTCAATTATTATCTAATATAATGTGTATGGAAACTGATTTGTGATAGGATCCTATTAAAATATATTAGTAGCAGCAGTGGATGTGTTGTGTTCTTAGCTCTTGACACTGTACATATTACTCGTTCCTGATATAGAAGAATGGAGGAGCTTCATTCTCTGTAGTGATTTTTTTTTTCCTATGTAAACCTTGTAGAGGTGTTTTATGGTAATAAGATTGTACCATAATCGGCAACTGTTTTGTTTGTTCATCTATTAGGCAAGCAGAATAAGCCCTCCAGTGTATGTCATAACAGTCATTAACTTATTTTATAAATAATCACGCATTAATATATCATCTTGGCTCACAGCCATTATATTGCTGGGAAAAGAAAAAAAAAAGCAACATGGAGGGGCATAATCGAACGGGGCGCCCAAGTTTTCCTGAAGGCGTCCTTGCAGGACGTCCCCGCGATAGGGCGGGGAAACCCGTATTATCAAAAAAAGATGGGCGTCCATCTTTCGTTTTGATAATACGGTCGGGAACGCCCAAATCTTAACATTTAGGTCGACCTTAGAGATGGTTGTCCCCTATTTTCGGCCATAATGGAAACCAAGGACGCCCATCTCAGAAACGACCAAATCCAAGCCCTTTGGTCATGGGAGGAGCCAGCATTTGTAATGCACTGGTCCCCCTGACATGCCAGGACACCAACCGGGCACTGCAGTGGACTCCAGAATAAAGCTCCCAGGTGCATATCTTCCTTACCTTTTGTGCTGAGCCCCCCAAAACCCACTCCCCATAACTGTACACCACTACCATAACCCTTAGGGATGAAGGGGGGCACCTAGATGTGGGTACAGTGGGTTTGTGGTGGGTTTTGGAGGGCTCACATTTACCACCACAAGTTTAACAGGTAGGGGGGGATGGGCCTGGGTCCACCTGCCTGAAGTACACTGCAGTACCCACTAAAACTGCTCCAGGGACCTGCATACTGCTGTCATGGAGCTGGGTATATTTGAGGCTGGCATAGAGGCAGGAAAAAATATTTAAAAAAAATTTTTTTGAGAGTGGGAGGGGGTTAGTGACCACTGGGGGAGTAGGGGGAGGTCATCCCCGATTCCCTCCGGTGGTCATCTGGGCATTTAGGGCACATTTTTGTGGCTTGGTCATAAAAAAAAAAAGGACCAAGTAAAGTCGGCCAAGTGTTTGTCAGGACCGCCCTTCTTTTTTCCATTATCGGCCAAGGACGCCCATGTGTTAAGCACACCCCAGTCCCGCCTTCACTATGCTTCCGACACACCCCCGGGAGCTTGGTCGTCCCTGCGATGGAAAGCAGTTGAGGGCACCCAAGATCGGCTTTCGGTTATGCCGATTTGGGCGACCCTGGGAGAAGGACGCCCATCTCCCAATTTGTGTCGAAAGATGGGCGCCCTTCTCTTTCGGAAATGAGCCCAATTGTAAACTAGTGATTGTGAGAGTCTTTGTAATTTGTTCGTTGTAAAGTGCCAAATGCCTAGAATTATGAGAGCATCACTCGGGGGCAGACTGACAAAGATCTGGGGCCCCAGGCACTAAGAGTCATAGGCCCCTAACCACTTTATTGACCCAGTGGTTAGTTCGCCCCTGGCATCACTTCTGATAGGATTTCATTCATATTGAAAGTTGTGCCTGTAGAATTGTTCACAAGTTTACTTTGGTGCTTGTGCTATATATTCACCATCACTCTTTGCTATATCGTCCCCCTCCTCCTCCTCCCCCCCCCCCCCCCACTCATAAAGTGCATATAGAAAGTGTACAGTCCCTTAAATGTTTTTAATATTTTCGTGTTGGTGCATTAAATTTGCATGCCTTTAAATTAAATTGGTGCGTTTTTGTCAACTCAAAACACCATACCCTACATTTTTTAGAGGTAATATGTTTTCTCTCCGAGATCAAGCAGGCTCCATATTTCACAAGTGGGTGACGCTGATCCGCATCGTCCACTCCGGCATTTTGACAAAGTAAAAAGTAGAGCTTTGTGGGCCGCTAGCGCCTACCTGCTCGTTATGCAAACGTGTCTCCTCCGTTCTTCCATGTGTGGAGAAGGTACGCTTTTTCAGCCTCTCCTCACTTCCTGGTTCAAAAGAGCTTTTGGTGCCTTTGGCTATTTTTTTTCCCCTCATTTTTCATTTGTGGTTTTCTTCTTTTCTCCCTTTAAAGCCTTCCTTTATTTTTTAGTTGTATTTGCCAGGTTTAAGTTTCTTTCTTTTTCGACTCTGGTTGGGTTCTTCCCTTCTTTTTCTTGTGCTTGGCTGCTTGTTAGGCACCATTGAGTCATTTAATTTGGCTGACGAGGTTTTCTCGTCTATGTTCATGAGACTCCCAGTGGCTTCAAGTGCTGTACCCAGTGCAATCGGACGATCTTGAGAAAAGACACCCATTCTTGGTGTCTGCAGAGTCTTGAGCCCGACCATAGCCCTTCTAAACTGTTCTCTGTCCTTCGCATGAAGAAGAGGACCTAGGTTTCTGAGAGGCTCATTGAGAGAAGATTTTGAAACTACGTCCGGTTTGTCGACGTCAAGCATCATACCAACATCGGGGATGTCGGTAAACATGGCTGCTTCAAGGACCCTTAGACACTGGGAGCAGTGAAAGCGTTGAGTGGGTCTCCACCTGTCTCGAGGCCTCCTGTTATGCAGGGCCCCCGGGGCCATCCGTTGACAGACCTGACCCTGAGGCGACGTGAGGATTCAACATCGTCCTCTTCCGTACAGAGGAGCCTGGGCGACATGCTTCGGGTGAAGGCCAAGAAGCATCTGATCACTTTTGACACATGGTGCTGAGAGCTCCGGGGAGTCAAAGGATTCGGCACTCAAGAAACTTAGGTACTGGGAGGACTGCTGTCCCTCCATTCAGGAGGTGCTGATGTGACTGTCTCCAAGCAGCCGAGATCCTGCTCCCGTATCGACCCCGACGGTTCTGCAACCAGTGCCTCAAACCAGCACTCCAGTTTTTTCCCAGTGTCGTCCCTCAATGATCTCATCCAGACCTTGCTCCCTGAGCTGCTATTGCCTTATGCAGCAATGTGCATTGGTATCGGGGGTGCTTGCACCTGCCATACCTCCCACTGCGGCCCTGCCTGGCTCTCAGCCTGTGGTGCAGCCTCCGACGCTGGCGCCACTTGTGGCACCAGTGTTGACTGCCACGCAAGCCGGCACTTCTTTGACGTTGGTGGAGGAAGCTTCACCTGAGTCGAGACGGGAGCCTACTTCTCAATGCTGTTCCCGAGGAAATGGCTCCTTGGCATCGAGGCAGGTCCGGTGTCGGATGTCCCATAGGGAGATATTGGCCAACACTGAGGAGGAGTTCTCCTGGGAGTCAGTGGACGATCCCAAATACTTTTCCTCAGATGTCTTCTGGGATCCCTTCTGAACTCTCCCCACCAGCTGAAAGGAGACGGTCTCAGCTGGGAGAGCCTTTCATTCCCATCTTTTGTCAAGAAAATGACTGATGCCATTCCATTTGCTTTAGAGGTGGAAGATGAGCCCAGGGCTATGATGCTCGAGGTCCTAGACTGTACATCTCCTCCTAAGGAGGCTGTGACTGCATCCCTCCATAAGGTACTCAAGGAAGGCCTTGTCAGGAACTGGAAGTCCCCTTTGTCGGTCCCTGTTGTACCCAAGCAGCTAGACAACCAGTATCGCATCCACAGTAAACCTGGGTTTGTAAGGCCTCAGTTGCTGCATGATTCCTTGGTGGTGGAGTCTGCTCTCAAAAGAGCCAGTAGTACTAGGGACTATGCCTCGGCACCCTCAGGCAGAGAAGCTAGAACCCTGGATTCTTTTGGGAGGAAGATTCACCAGGCTTCAATGCTCATCTCCTGTGTGTATCTTACCAGCTCTTCAAGAGCATTTACTTGTGAAACTCTGTGAGACAGCTGTCAAGACTTGGGGATACGCTTCCTCCGAAGCACGCCGAGCCTTTTGCCAGTTGATCAAGCAGCAGAAAGCATGTC
The DNA here is from genome assembly GCF_901765095.1 of Microcaecilia unicolor. Taxonomy (NCBI): domain Eukaryota; kingdom Metazoa; phylum Chordata; class Amphibia; order Gymnophiona; family Siphonopidae; genus Microcaecilia; species Microcaecilia unicolor. Next base: position 63,786,087 of record NC_044031.1, on the reverse strand, counting down.
AAAAGTTCTTGGCCAAGAGCACGTATGACTCTCACGGCTGTGTGTTTTTGACTTGAAACATTCTATTCAGCAGAGGTTTGCGGATGCCCCTTGCTGGGGGGATAAACATTTTGGAGAGAAAGTTGAAGAAGTCGCTGACCAAATCAAGAGACACATTGAGATCATCTTTTCTCTCTCCTGCCGGATGTCTTCTGCATCAACCTCCTCATCTAGGAGGGTCTTTAGGAAACCACGGAGTGGTCCCTACTACTATTCTAGGTATAGGGACAGTCCTTCGGCTCGTCAACCTATTCAGCCCTAGCATGCTCGTTCCCATCAACAGCATATGCCTGAAGCCCCTGCTGCTTCCCAGTCAAAGCAAGGGGTGAACTGGCTCCAGAAGAACATAGCCGCAGTAAAAGTGTCCATCCTGGATGACTTGCCGGTCAGGGGGAGGTAAAATTTTTTTTTACCAAAGGCAGCCTCTTATAACCTCTGACAGGTGGGTTCTTCAAATAGTCTGTCTCGAATATGCCCCCAGTTGGCTCTCCAAACCTCCAAATTGCCCACCGAGAGCTCATTCATTCAGCTTTTAGCATAGGCAGGTACTTGCAGAGGAACTCTCCACCATTCTAAAGGCCCATGCGGTCGAACCTGTTCCACCAGTTGTAGAAGGGCAGGGATTCTATTCCAGGTATTTCTTGTGCAGAAAAAGACAGGTGGGATGCATCCCATTCTAGACCTGAAGGTCCTGAACAAACTTCTAATCTGAGAAAAATTCAGGATGGTTTCCCTGGGCACCCTTTTTCCAATGATTCAGAAAAATAATTGGCTATGCTCTCTGGACTTAAAGGATGCATATACTCATCTTGATACTTCCAGCTGACTGGGAACTCATCACTTTCAGTATCGCGTGTTGCCTTTTGGCCTTGCGTCAACTTCCAGGGTCTTAACCAAATGTCTAGCGGTAGATGCAGCATCGCTACACAGACTGGGAGTCTGTGTTCCCATATCTCTTTGATTGGCTGGTGAAGATCACCTCAGAGGATGGTGCTTGGAAGTCCATGTGGATGACTATTCGGGTGTTTGAGCTACTAGGGTTCTTTTAAACTACCCCAAGTCACATCTCCACCCTGTTCAGTGATTGGAATTTATAGGAGCCATGCTCGACACACACTACTACTACTACTATTTAGCATTTCTATAGCGCTACAAGGCATACGCAGCGCTGCACAAACATAGAAGAAAGACAGTCCCTGCTCAAAAAGCTTACAATCTAATAGACAAAAAATAAATAAAGTAAGCAAACCAAATCAATTAATGTGAACGGGAAGGAAGAGAGGAGGGTGGGTGGAGGCGAGTGGTTACAAGTGGTTATGAGTCAAAAGCAATGTTAAAGAGGTGGGCTTTCAGTCTAGATTTAAAGGTGGCTAAGGATGGGGCAAGACGTAAGGGCTCAGGAAGTTTATTCCAGGCGTAGGGTGCAGCGAGACAGAAGGTGCGAAGTCTGGAGTTGGCAGTAGTGGAGAAGGGAACAGATAAGAAGATTTATCCATGGAGCGGAGTACACGGGAAGGGGTGTAGGGATGGACGAGTGTGGAGAGATACTGGGGAGCAGCAGAGTGAGTACATTTATAGGTTAGTAGAAGAAGTTTGAACAGGATGCGAAAACGGATAGGGAGCCAGTGAAGGGTCTTGAGGAGAGGGGTAGTATGAGTAAAGCGACCCTGACGGAAGATGAGACGGGCAGCAGAGTTTTGAACTGACTGGAGAGGGGAGAGGTGACTAAGTGGGAGGCCAGCAAGAAGCAGATTGCAGTAGTCTAAACGAGAGAGGACAAGGGTGTGGATGAGGGTTTTGGTAGAGTGCTCGGAAAGAAAGGGGTGGATTTTACGGATGTTGTAAAGAAAGAAACGACAGAGGGTTCGAGCCTACCTCCTGGAGATGCGAGCAGACAATCTAGTCTCACTAGCGTCCAGGGTTCGTGTCTCTCTGCAGGTCACAGTTTGGCAGATGTTGGGATTGCTGGGCCACATGGCTTCCACAGTGTACGTTACACCCATGAAACGTCTTCACATGAGATCAGCTCAATGAATCCTGGCTTCTCAGTTGTTTCAAGCCACGGGGAGTCTAGAAGATGTCATCCAAGTGTCCCCCAAGCTTGTACGCTGTCTTCAGTGGTGGACAATTCGATCCAGTTTGACTTTGGGACTTCCATTCCAAATTCCTCAGCCTCTCTCCTGGGTTGGGGAGTTCATGTAGATGGGCTTCACACTCAAAGTGCTTGGTCCTTCCAGGAAACGAATCTTCAGGTCAACCTCCTGGAGCTTTGAGCTATCTGAAACACTCTAAAGGCTTTCAGAGATCGGCTGTCTCATCAAATGTTTGTAGTTCAAACAGGTTGCAGTATATTACACCAACAAGAAGGGGGATACCGGATCACGCCCTCTTGTGTCAGGAGGCCGTCGGGATATGGCATTGGGCTTGCCAGCATGGCATGTTCATTCAAACCACTTACCTGTTGGGTGCAAACAACACCCTGACCGGCAGGCTGAGTAGGGTAATGCAATCTCACGAGTGGTCGCGGCACTTGGGCATAGCCCGCAAGATCTTCTGAGCATAGGACCCCCCCTCAGTGGATCCTTTTGCCACTCAACTCAATAACAAGGTCCCTTAGTTCTGTTCCAGGCTTGAGGCCCATGACAGACTAGCATCAGATGCTTTCCTCCTCAGTTGATTACGACATACTGGCCGCGACAGATATGGTTCCCGCTTCTTCTGGAATTATCCTCTGAAGAATCATGGAGATTGAAGTGTTTTCCAACCCTCATCATACAGAACGAGGGGTCGCTTCTACATGCCAACCTCCAGTCTCTGGCTCTCACAGCTTGGGTGTAGAGCGCCTAGAATTCACTTCCTTGGGTCTTTTGGAGGGTGTCTCCTAAGTCTTGCTGGCTTCCAGGAAAGATTCCACTAAGAGGTTTTACTCTTTTAAATGGAGGAGTTTTGCCATCTGGTGTGAGAGAAGGCCTTAGATTCCCTTACTTGCCTTACATAGACCCTGCTTGAATACCTTCTACACTTATCAGAGTCTGGTCTCAAGACCAACTCCGTAAGGGTTCACCTTAGTGCAATTAGTGCTTATCAACCTGTAGAAGGTAAGCCCGTCTCTGGACAGCCTTTAGTTGTTTGCTTCATGAGAGGTTTGCTTTTGTCAAAGCCCCCTGTCAGTCCTCCGCCAGTGTCATGGGATCTCAGTGTAGTTCTCACCCCAGCTGATGAAAGCATCTTTTGAGCCACTGAATTTCTGCCATCTGAAGTACTTGACCTAGAAGGTCATTTTCTTGGTGGCTGTTACTTCAGCTCATAGGGTCAGTGAGCTTCAGGCCATAGTGGTGGATGTACCTTACACTAAGTTCCATCCCAATAGAGTAGTCCTCTGCATGCACCCTAAGTTCCTGCTGAAGGTGGTGTTGGAGTTCCGTCTGAACCAGTCGATTGTCTAGCCAACATTCTTTCCCCGACCTCATGCCCATCCTTGCGAAAGCAGCTTGCACACCTTGGATTGCAAGAGAGCATTGGCCTATTACACAGAGCGGACAGGGCCCCACAGACAGTCTGCCCAACTTTTTGTTTCTTTAGATCCCAACAGGATGGGGGTTGTCATCGAGAAACGCATCATTTCAATTTGGCTGGCATATTGCAATTCCTTGGAGGGTCATGTCACATCACAAAAAACACACATGGAGTGAATACTAGTGCAAAAACCACTGAGGGGATGCCCTATGCTCGGGAGATCTTGCGGGCTATGCCCATGTGCCAAGACCACTCGTGAGGTTGCATTACCCTGCTCAGCATTTCTTCAGTCTGGCCTTTCTGAATACAAAGAACTCTATTTGGAGTGGAGGAGTACAGGGCCGGCGCCCTCCAGCAGCCTATTAGTCGGCGCCCCCTACCCATCCAGGGGCAGGGTCACTATGGCTCCACCTCTACAGTAGCCATACCCCTTTTACTGGCCACGGCGCATATAAACAGGCATAATTGAAAATATTACACCAGTATAGGAGAAGAAAAATAACTTTTTTTTTCATTATGAATAATTTCTGTAAGCTGTAAGCTGTTACAGCTCCAGTATACCTAAAATGACACAAACCAAATTAGCATACAGACCAGGAATTAGGAGAACAGTCTTGCCAAACCTGAAACAATATGTTATCAACATTTCAGAACCTAACAGATCCCTCTTCAGACACTTGGCCTTGCAGTCACACATGCAGAACAGAGATAGCCCCTCTTCAAATTTTAACCTGAAATCCTAAGAAGCTAGTCTCTGCATGCAGCACAATACCAGAAAAAACAGAAAGAAACACATTGCTATACATTGCAAAATAAGACAGCAGATGTAAATTCTGAAATTGGACATACTCCAAACACTAAAATGAAAATGATTTTTTCTACCTTTGTTGTCTGGTGACTTTGTTTTTCTGATCACGTTGGTCCCAGTCTCTGATTCTGCTGCTCTCTATCTGTACTCTTAACTCCGTTTCCAGGGCTTCCTTTCCATTTATTTCTTTACTTTCCTTCTTTCTTCTTCATTTCTTGCCCTCCGCGGACTTGACTGGAGGAGGTATAGAGTGGATCTAGATTTTGCCTATTTTCACCATCCATGTATAGTTTTTCTCCTCTTTTCCCTTTCCCTCATCTCCGTTCAGTATGCATCTCCTTCCTCTTTTTTCTCTCTCCTCCATCCATGTCCAGCATTTTTCCTCTCCTCCCTCCATCCATGTCCTGCATTTCTCCTCTCTCTTCTCCCCTCCATCCGTGTGCATCTCCTCCTCTGTCTTCCCACCCCTCCATCCATGTCCAGCATTTCTCCTCTCTCCCCTCTCCCCTCCCTTTCATCCATGTGCATCTACTTCCTCTGTCTTTCCTCTCCTCCATGTCCAGCATTTCTTCTCTTTCCTTTCCCCTTCATGCATGTGCATCTCCTCTGTCTTCTCTCCGCTCCATCCATGTCCAGCATTTCTCCTTTCTCTTTCCTTCCCTCCATCCCTGTCCAATATTTCTCCTCTCCTCTCTTCCCTCCCCTCCATCCATTCATGCTCAGCAACTCTCCTCTCTCCCCTGCCCTCCCCTCCATCTATCCATGTCCAGCAACTCTACTGTCTTCCCTGCCTTCTCCATCAGTATCCAGCAATTCTCATGCCTCCCCTGCCCTCCCCTCCTTGTCCAGCGATTTCTCCTTTCTCCCCTCCCCTCCATGTCCAGCGATTGCCCTCCCCTCCCATCCATGTCCAGTGACTTGCCCCATCCCCCACCTGCCCCCATTTTCAGCCCCCGAGTTCCAGTTCCAACCCCAGCCCTCACCTGCCTGCCCTCTTCTCCCACAACAGCCCTCCTTTCCTTCCTGCTGCCTTGCGCTTAAAACTTTTATTTTACCTCGACTCAGCAGTGGCGGCGGCAGCAGCAGCAGCAATGAAAGCAACAGGCTCGCCTCCAGCCTTCCCTTCCCTCTCAGTGTCCCGCCCTCCTCTGATGTAATTTCTTGTTTCCATGAGGGCGGGACGCTGAGAGGGAAGGGAAGGCTGGAGGTGAGCCTGCTGCTTTCACTGCCACCGCTGCAACTTGAAGTAAAATAAAAGTTTTAAATGTAGGGCAGCAAGAAGGAAAGGAGGGTTGTTGTGGGAAGCTGAGGGCCGGCAGGTGAGGACCGAAAGCTGCCTGCAGGAACTCTGAGTCTCCCGGTGGCGGTAAGCATGGCTTGTGGCGCCCTCCAGAGGTCAGCACCCCCTGCCATGCTTACAGCGCTTACTGGGTTGCGCCAGCCCTGGAGGAGTGACCAAATGGTTAGTGCGGCGGGCTTTTATCCTGGCAACCTGGGTTCAATTCCTACTTCAGCTGCTTGTAACTTTGGGCAAGTCACTTAACCCTTCATTGTCCCAGGTACAAAAAATTTAGATTGTGAGCCCCCTAGGACAAAGAAAGTACCCGTATATAATGTGTACAGTGCTGTGCACGTCTAGTAGCGCTATAGAAATGATTAGTAGTAGTTTTGAACTTTGCCCACATCCTTTTCTTATTCTTGTTTCTTCCCCCCCCCCCCCCCCCCCCCCCCCCATCTAGTCCTCTGCCTAATTATGCTCTCACCTATCCACCCTTAATTATTTGTCCTTGAGATAGTCCAAATCTCTGGTTACTTACTGCACATGTATTAAATTGCTTCTTGAAGTTATTGTAATTTGTGTTATATTCTGTAAATTATTATGTTTTATTCCGTTATTGTTTGTTTATATGCCACATTGAGCTTGAGTCTTTTTTCTGGGTAATGTGGGGTATAAATGTCATAAATAAATAAATCTGTAGTGAATAGCAGTGATTGTTAGTGGGACCATTGTGTATGCTCACGTTACTTGCATTATACTGTAGTAATTGTTTCCTGTTAGCCACATTGAACCCAAACTTGTTTGGGATAATGTGAGATATAAATGTCTCAAACAAACAAATAAATAAAAATTAATTTAAACATACAAGGCCACACATGAGCCAGCCAGATGGGAAAAGGCTAGTGCTAAACTCTCCCCTCCCGTTGTTCTCAAGAATCTCCAACAGCAGAGAAGCAGAGAGACAATCAAGGGAAAGACTCCCTGAGAGCAGAGAAGAGAACCTGTGAAGAAAGCAGGAGAAAAACTGGGAGACGGCACCTCCAGCAATGAAGAGAGAAACGACTTAGATGAGCTAGTGAACCAACAAATGTCTGAACAGAAGGAGGCGGACTTGTTGCTCAAGGCAGCGGTTCAAGAGATTGTTCTAGTTTTGAATGGTTACAATACTTTGTGGTGACCAACTGGAGAAAGTGAAGATGAAAATGAAAGTTGAGTAACGATATAACTGCACAACAGACTGATTCTAAGTCTGTGTGGAGGACTCTTGGGGCTACTGAAAATCTCTGAGCCACAAACACAGAAGCAGTGAGAAGACGAGTGGGGTACAGAACGACCTGGATGGTGATATGGAGCACATGAGAATTCTTTTGGGGAAGGATGGGGAAGAGAAGAGAAGCAGAACACAGAATGAAGAAACAGCACTTCCCATGTTTTATCCTAAAGTGCACAAGCTATATCCACATGAGAGGTTCCTCCACACTATTGATTACATGCAGGTTCTCACTTGTGATAGAACCTAACGGACTTTGTTCTTTTATGTACATAGCATCTACACAGATACTTCAACTCCAGCAGATATTGTAGTAGCAAAGTGGACCCTTGCTAATTGGTTAGCTTTCTGCATCCAGTTTTTTTTTTTTTTTTAAGTAAACAACTATCCCTCCAACCATTAGAATCACGCTTCATCGCTAGACTTAGTCCTTGGTTCATACTTTTAACTTCACACTACTGCTTGGCCCAGTGTTTAAGAAAAGAGAGAGACTATGGGGTTATAGATTCTAGGGGAAAATAAAAAGGATTGAAACCATGCCCCGTATAAGCAATGCAGCCTGGCCATTCCCAGAATCTGGAATGGGTTTGGCTTTAGGAACTCAAAATGGTGTAATCCAGCTCTGAAAGCATCCAGCCCATGACAAACCAGCGTTGGAAAAATGCAGGCTGAAACGTTTGGGGAGGCAGCAGGAAGATCTCTGTCAATGGTATGGAGCTGCATCTGTGTCAGTGTTACAAATTTCTTCTTGATTCTCTCCCCTGGCCTGAGTTGGGACTAATGGGTGAATTTGCTGCCTTGCTAGACAGCTTTGTAGTGCTACTTTTACTGTTCGTCTCAGCACTGGCCTTCTGCTACAGCCAGGAATAACAGTGCTGTCTAGACTATGGGATGATGCTCTTTTGTCTTTCCCTAGAGTCCGCCTGGTGCTTGGCTCCATGGAATCATCATCAGAAGAAATAAATCTCAGTTACTCCTGAAGTTGCCCAACACCAAATAAAGACAGCAAGGGCTGGACCGTAACATGACATTTTTTCGTAAACAAAATCTTCAGCCATGAGAAACTTCTGTGTTAAAGAATTGGACAGAACATGCACAGGGGTTGGATACGTGCTGCTTAAACTTGGCCTATCCTGCAAATAACTTTTTATTTCAAAATAGAGTTCTTGTGCACATGGCTTGCAAAACTCAATTCATTTTCCTTCCTGCCGTCACACTGGGCGATAATTGCTCGCTGATGCTATTGGAGCAACGCAGCAGGGATTTCACAACTCATTTTCAACGTGCAGCTGTTGAGTGCAAAAAAATAAACCTAAAAAAAAAATAAAAGGCAGGCAACTCTGCTTGAGTAAAGTTCAGCAATTGTATTATTACAGGTTACAGCTCAGGCCAGTTTAGTTGGCTTAACTCTGCGGAAACATTTTTAGCCCAGAAAGGACCCTTAAAACCTGTGCTTTATTTAGCAAAGATGTTTTCTGTAGGTACAGAGAAAGGGAAAATGTCATGTCTGAATCAGACAGGCCTGTAATGTTTGTCTTCCTTGCATTTAAAAGGGAGTTAAGAATTGAAAGTACCTGATTCAGGAACTTTGCAAATTATGTTGCCAAAGTTTATAAGGGACTTGAGCTTGTAGGGGAGCATTTTAAAAGGTCAACTATGCTTAACAGCCCAGAGGTATGTGTGCATACCAGGTAGACCCACAGACACATTAGAATGTCATTTCTTAACAGTTACCACGTTTTGTAGGGCCCATAGGAATAAAACAGACCCTACGGCAGATGGTAAATGTTCCCAGAAGCACCTAGTTTTGTGTGATATATAAACACTAGTAAAAGAGGCCCGTTTCAGATCAAATGAAACGGGCGCTAGGAAAGTGTTCGTCGCCAACACCCCCCCTCCCTCCCTCCCTGGCCAACCCCTTCGTTATTCTTCCATTGCTCCGCCCCCAACGTCATGACGTTTGACGTGAGGGCGGGGCCCGGAACAATTCCCCCCCTCCCTGCCTCCCTCCCTGCCAACCCCTTCGTCGTTCTGCCATTGCTCCGCCCTCGAGGGCGGGGCCCGGAGCGATTTTGGTGGCTTCACCACCACGAACCTTCGAACCTTTTTGAATGAAGTTAGGGCTTGGCTTCACTGACGTCAGTGTCCTCAGAACATGGAGGGTGAATTTTATTATAGTAGATAGGCATTGGGCAGTGGGGGTGGGATTAGCACTAATTTTATGACGTAGCTCACTATATTACTTTATAAAATACGTAAGTACATAAGTATTGCCACAAGACCAAATGTCCATCAAGCCCAGCATCCTGTTGCCAACAGTGGCCAATCCAGGTCACAAACACCTGGCAAGATCCCAAAAAAGTACAAAACATTTTATACTGCTTTTCCCAGAAATAGTGGATTTTCCCCAAGTCCATTTAATAACGGTCTATGGACTTTTCCTTTAGGAAGCCGTCCAAACCTTTTTAAAACTCCGCTAAGCTAACCGCCTTTACCACATTCTCTGGCAGCGAATTCCAGAGTTTAATTACACGTTGAGTGAAGAAAGATTTGCTCCGATTCATTTTAAATTTACTACATTGTAGCTTCATCGCATGCCCCCTAGTCCTAGTATTTTTGGAAAACGTAAACGGACGCTTCACATCTACCCGTTCCACTCCACTCATTATTTTATATACCTCTATCATATCTCCCCTCAGCCGCTTTTTCTCCAAGCTGAAGAGCCCTAGCCGCTTTAGCCTTTCCTTATAGGGAAGTCGTCCCATCCCTTTTATTACCACAAAGATCAAATCATGTGAAACTCCCACTTAAATCCAGAAATATTAATAACTAGTAAAAAAGGCCCGTTTCTGACACAAATGAAACGGGCGCTAGCAAGGTTTTCCTCGGATTGTGAATGGTTGAGAGAGTGTATGTGAGAGTGACTGTGTGTGAGAGAGAGTGAATATGCGAGTGTGTGAGAGAGACAGTGTGTGCGTGAGAATGAGAGTGTGTGCAAGTGCGTATGTGAGACACAGTGTGAGAAAGAGTGTGTGTTTCACACAGATACAGTGTGTGCGAGAGAGAGAGAGAGTGTGTGTGAGACACAGACTCTGTGAGACTGAGTGTATGAGACCAAGAGAGTGTGTGAGTGACTGTGTGACACATAGAGAGTGAATGTGATACAGTGTGAGACCTAGAGTGTGTGAGAGTGAGAGAGAGAAAGACATTGACTGTGAGAGAGAGAGAGTGTGTGTGTGACAGAGATAACTCTACCCCCCCCCCCTCTCTGGTGTCAGGCCCCCCCTCCCTCCCTCCCTCTCTCTTGTTTCAGGCCCCCCTTCTCTCTCTCTGGTGTCTGAGTGTTACTGTGCAGGACACTGAGCTCTGGCTGTGCTTCAATGACCTGACCAATCCTATGTAATAGAATGCACCTCCAACATTCTGAAGCCGAGAAACCTCGTGTGGTTGGTCACTTCTGCTTGTGGCGAACCCGGAAGTACATGATGTCAATTCAGGAGATGTGTGTTTCACCACCATGCATTTAGAACGTTGGGAGTTGTGGAGGCTTCATAGAATGTTGGAGGTGCGTTTTATATAGAGAGATGCCCTCTATTGTATTACTATCATGTATTCCATTACCATGCAATCCAGCATCCTTCTGTAACACCAATTATCTATTCTCTTCTCATTTCCATTGTCCATGATGTATTGTAAGCCACATTGCGCCTGCAAAGAGGTGGGAAAATGTGGGATACGAATGCAATAAATAAAATAAATTATTTTTGTCGCCTTTCTCTGCACCTTTTCTAATTCCACTATATCTTTTTTGAGATGCGGCGATCAGAATTGAACACAATATTCAAGGTGAGGTCGCACCATGGAGCGATACAAAGGCATTATACCATCCTCATTTTTGTTTTCCATTCCTTTCCTAATAATACGCAACATTCTATTTGCTTTCTTAGCCACAGCAGCACACTGAGCAGAAGGTTGCAACGTATCATCAACGACGACACCTAGATCCCTTTCTTGTTCCGTGACTCCTAACGTGGATCCTTGCATGACGTAGCTATAATTCGGGTTCCTCTTTCCCGCATGCATCACTTTGCACTTGCTCACATTAAATGTCATCTGCCATTTAGACGCCCAGTCTCGTAAGATCCTCTTGTAATTTTTCACAATCCTCCCGCAGTGTAATGACTTTGAATAACTTTGTGTCATCAGCAAATTTGATTACCTCACTAGTTACTCCCATCTCTAGGTCATTTATAAATATGTTAAAAAGCAGCGGTCCCAGCACAGACCCCTGGGGAACCCCACTAACTACCCTTCTCCATTGAGAATACTGACCATTTAACCCTACTCTCTGTTTTCTATCTTTTAACCAGTTTTTAATCCACAATAGAACACTACCTCCTATCCCATGACTCTCCAATTTCTTTTGGAGTCTTTCATGAGGTACTTTGTCAAATGCCTTTTGAAAATCCAGATACACAATATCAACTGACTCACCTTTATCCACATGTTTGTTCACCCCTTCAAAGAAATGTAGTAGATTGGTGAGGCAAGATTTCCCTTAACTAAATCCATGTTGATTTTGTCTCATTAATCAATGCTTTTGAATATGCTCTGTAATTTTATTCTTAATAGTTTCTACCATTTTGCCCGGCACTGACGTCAGACTCACTGGTCTATAATTTGCCGGATCTCTTCTGGAACCTTTTAAAAGAATCGGCGTTACATTGGCCACCCTCCAATCTTCTGGTACCAAGCTCGATTTTAAGGATAAATTACATATTACTAACAATAGTTCCGCAAGCTCATTTTTCAGTTCTATCAGTACTCGGGGATGAATACCATCCGGTCCAGGAGATTTGCTACTCTTCAGCTTGTAGAACTGCCCCATTACATCCTCCAGGTTTACAGAGAATTCATTGTTTCTCTGACTTGTCAGCTTCAAATACCATTTCTGGCACCGGTATCCCACCAAATCTTCCTCGGTGAAGACCGAAGGAAAGAATTCATTCTCTCTCCGCTACGTCTTTGACTTTCCTGATCACCCCTTTTACTCCTCGGTCATCTAGCGGTCCAACCGATTCTTTTGCCGGCTTCCTGCTTTTAATATTCCTTTCTTTACCGTGAGTTGGGGGGGGTGTCATTCATCCTAGTTCTGCTCTGCATTTATAATTGGAAGTGTTCCAGTTAGAACTGGAGTTGCTTGCTCTCTCTTTCTCTCATTCTGTTCTTATTTGGTGCTCTGTAGTGGTTTGAGCACCCACTGATTGGAGTTGATACCCTAGCACAGGACATTGAGTGATCTTCTGTACTGTCACATGGCTGGTTCTCCTCCATTCATTATAGCCAGCTAGTGAGGAGTAAGCATATCCCAGAGCCAGGGTCTGGTACGCTCACTGGAGGCTAGTGCATAGGGTTTTCTTTTGCTTTGCAGAAGCATTTTCTGGGTACTTTCTGTACCTCCCTGCCAAGTCAGCTGCTGTTTTATTTCAAGGGAAAAGGATAATTGAAGTAGAGAAACCAAACTCCAACTAATAATTTAATGAAGCTGTATTACATTTTCAGAAGAAGCTGCATTTGCTGCCTGTTATTTGAATCATTTCTGTCAAATGTCTTGCTTACATTGGGCAGATAAACTAGCCAATTGTGCTGTTCTTACTTTCACTCTTTAGTGTGTACAGCTCTATTGGCATAGATGGATAGCCTTTATATGTGGATAGCCGTGTTAGTCCACTCTTAAAGGTTATCAATAGAAATCAAATAAAATATGGAAAAGAAAATAAGATGATACCTTTTTTATTGGACATAACTTAATACATTTCTTGATTAGCTTTCGAAGGTTGCCCTTCTTCGTCAGATCGGAAATAAGCAAATGTGGTAGCAGATAGTGTATATATAAGAGAAACATCAAAGCATTACTTTGACAGTCTGACAGAGTGGGAGGGTGGGGGTATGCATGGGGACATCAAAGCATTTCATTGATATTCTAACAGAATGGGTGTTGGTAGGTGAGAGGAGGGTAATAAACAGAGAAATACAGCTTTATGGTTTATAATGGGTTAGAAAACCCAGATCCTTATTAAGTCCTGTTTGTTGGGTGTCAAAATATTCAATCATTCTTATTTCAAAGGTCTTACGTTCCTGTATTGTTTTAAAATTACCTTTCAGTATTCTTACTGTGAAATCACTGGTGCAGTGTTCTGGTCTTGTGAAGTGTTGGCCCACATGTTATCCCTATGTGGATAGGGAATGAAGAATAGCCTGTAGCTTAAATAATCAGCTTTACTGCATAAGGGATGGACAAGACAGTCTGTGAATTTAAAGGATTTATGGTAGGAATTGCTCTGCTTGCTAAGGTTAGATATGGACAATTACAAGAGTAGCCTAGGGATACTAACAATTAATAAAGCAGGCCAGGCTCATTCCATCTGCCCTAGGCTTTTCACCTGTTCTGTTAGAAGGCAGGTTTTTCCTGTTAACCAGTGGACCTGGAAAGATTCAGTCAGGTCTGTCTTGAAACCTTAAAGCTTTAGTGCTTCCCTAAATTGAAATGTGTCTGCGTAGTTTTGTGTCTTTGTCCAAACTCTTGAAAATGGAGCTGTGGCAGCCTTTTGTTAGTAGGTGACCAAGTCCCATGCATACCTGGCCACTCTGTGTGATCCCCAGACCAGATGGGAAACAGGCTGTTTCCAAACACCGGGTCATAGTTTGCTCTCAGCTGCATAGTATGTGGGAAGGCTATGTTGAGATGTCTGGGTGAGAAAGGCCCTCAAATTGTGGGATGCATGGTAAGGTTGTGGACTGAGGCCCACAGTGACTGCCAACACAGACTGAAAGCTGCCAGTGGCAAGAAAGTCAAGGGCTGTAGTAACGTTTAGGTAGACTTGCATGGGCAGTCCCTTTTATGTGGTAGAGTGGAGGAGGGGGACAGGCCCCAGGCTCCCCCCCCCCCCCCCAAAAGAAAATCTTAGCTCAGGACTCCCAGTCAGGTGCACAGGCTTTATGCGCAAGGCTTCTTTAACCAGTGGCAAATTTTGCCCTCAGTCTGCTCTTGCTCTTCTACCCCTCTTCCGCTCCCTTCCCTTCTCTTCTCCCCCCCCCCCCCCCCCGGTTCTGCATCTCTGCCTTTCCCTCTTTCTCTTCCTTCCCCATTCCCACAGTCTTCCCTACCTCTCTTCTATTACCAACAGTGGCAGTGCCGTGGGAGGTCTGGGCTGCCCCACTAGACCATCAGGGCTTCCTAAGTTAGGCCCAGGTGGGATGGGAGGAGGGGTGGAGAGTGATTGTGGGGGAGAGCTCTTTTGGTCAGGTGAGGGGGGGCAGTTTGCTTGATCGGTTTCGGTAGAAACCAAAACAATTTCAGTTGCAGATTCGGTTTTGGTAGAAACCAAAGATCCTGGATTCGATCAAGCTGTAGCCCAGTTTCAACTCTGCTGTTCCCCAAATATATTTACACACCTGAGTTTTTTGGTCTGGGATGATTCCCCTCCCGGACTCTTTCTCCTGACCCTAACTTGACTGTACATTTCTGATCTAGTTTGCAGTTCTCTTCAGCAGGTGTATTTCCCCTGCTTTGAATGGTGTGGATGAGTTGAAGGCTGTGTGATAGCATTTGCTGCTTCTGACTGCCCCTCCCTTACAGTGAGAGAACTGTGGGGGAGCAGCGGGAGTAGCCTAATAGAATAGCAAGCTGAGAGCTAGAGAAGCCGGGTTTGAATCCCACTGTAGGATCTTGTAATCTTGGGCGAGTCACCTAATTTTGTATTGCCTCAAGTGCAAGAGTAGACTGTGACCTAGAGAATGACATGGGGACAAAGTTTGTTCCCCACCCCGCCCCATGGGAGCTGTCCCTGCCTCCATCCCTGGCATTTCCCCATGGGCTCTGTCCTCATCTGCACAAGCCTCGAACACTTATGATTTTATATTTGAATCTTTTTATTAAAGTATAAAAAGGAACAATATTCTGTACAGCTGATAAGTACATAAGTAATGCCACACTGGGAAAAACCAAGGGTCCATCGAGCCCAGCATCCTGTCCACGACAGCGGCCAATCCAGGCCAATGGCACCTGGCAAGCTTCCCAAACGTACAAACATTCTATACATGTTGTTCCTGGAATTGTGGATTTTTCCCAAGTTCATTTAGTAGTGGTTTATGGACTTGCTCTTTAGGAAACCGTCTAACCCCTTTTTAAACTCTGCCAAGCTAACCGCCTTCACCTTGTTCTCCGGCAACGAATTCCAGAGTTTGTGTTGGGTGAAGAAAGATTTTCTCCGATTTGTTTTACAACAAGCAGCTATAACCTCCCCCCCACCCCTCGGTCACCCTCTATCCTTCCAACCCCAACAGTAGCTGACTTCTGTTACACCAAGGAACCCTAATCCACCCTGTTAAAATGTCCAGAGGTATGAAATACAACCTGCCCTAGTGGGAGCGAAATATACCTTATGAAGCACTGTTATGATTTTTTTTTAATCTGTGGATGAATAAGTCATCAACAATCTCAGGATTCAGTTTAGTTCTCCTGTCTTCTGTAGTCTATCCCACAATAGAAAATGTTCTCTTGGAAGACATGCTGGTAGCAGGAATACACAGAAGGCCCCATGCAAGTTTTGGCCAGTACTTTTGCTTGTTTTTCCAAGTAATCAAAACATCTTCTCCTGCTTTAGAGAATGACAGGGATGAGGACAAATTTGTCCCCATCCCAAGGGCTCTGTCTCCATCCAGTCCCCACAAGCTCTGTTCTCGTCCCAGTGTCATTCTCTACTGCAATTCCTCTGGAGAAGAAAATACCTACTGTTCGTGAATGTAACTCACCTTGACCTAGTTCTGAAAAGGCCTGAGCTAAATCCAAAACTCTTTCCTTTTTCATTTGTCTTGGCACTGACCCCTGCAGTCTGGGGCGTCTTCATCCTTTCATTTTCCTTGTCCACCACATATTAGACACTTAAGACATTTGTATACTCTAAACAAGCCACAGAGTGCTATAATTTATTTTTATTTATTATTATTATTGTTTATTGCATTTGTACCCCACATTTTCCCACCTATTTGCAGGCTCAATGTGGCTTACAGAGTGTTGTTATGACATAGTCATGAGAGGATCTTAGATATATTCGGTGGTAGGTTACTTCCTGTTCCGGGGCAGAGGGAGCATGGAACGAACGATGGACAGGCGCGCGCGGCACCCCCCCAGCGGCGTGCACCCGGGCGGGGGGGTTCCTTTCGCCGGGGGGGGTCGCGCTGCACCCAGGGGGCAGGACGCATCGGCGGTCAGCCCCCCTAGGAACGCCACTGGATAGAGACAATGTAAGATATTTTTAGCAAAATAATAAAAGAGAGAGGTGGGTAGAGATGGGCAAGGGTGAGGGGATTATGTGAATGCCAGAAGCCGAAATAAAATGGGAGAGTTAGAATATATTGTACTAAATGAAAAAATAGATATAATAGGCATTTCTGAGACCTGATGGAAGGAGGATAACCAGTGGGACACTGTCATACCAGGACACAAATTATATCGTAGTGAAAGGGTTGATCAAATTACACTACATAGACCTGGAGCCAGCTCTGCTTTTGTATCTGGCTACCTGCTGTGCAGTAAACTTAGGTGGTTCCAAACTAGGAACGCTTATCTGTCAAGAGCACATCGTGCGGTTTTCAGACACCTCTCTGGCATGTAACTCCTGTCCTGTGCATTACCCTTTCTGCTGCAGTGTGATGCCCCCACATACATTACACCTGAAAAGGAAATGGAAATGACCCCCACACCCCAGCCAGGATGAAGGAGTCCCCTTGCTCTCTTCTTGCTTTCCATCTTTCCTCTCAGGCCATTACTCTATAGCAATATGGTTTCTTGCTACTGCCAGTACTTACTGGGATGGGAAGGGACAGAGAGACAGCCCTATTCACCACATTAATTTTATTTTCCATGAATGAGGCCCACTTCATTCTGCAATGCTTGGTTCTTGCTATGCTACTCTGTCATGTGCCCTCTGTTAGCACTTTCCTTTTTGAAATGCATTTTTAATATGAATGAGAAAAATAAATATTTGGATGAGGCTGAGCTGAATAGGACAGGTTTTCTTCTCAGTCAGCAGCTCTGGTTTTCGATGTCCCCGGATGCTGAGTCTCTCAGGGACAGAAGACAAAGGAGTTCCCTGCCTTTTGATTCCCAGGCTGCTTTTTAAAAGAAGATAAAGCAGCATCTGACAATAGCAGAAAGGTTTTCTGAGTACTGTACAGTAATACAGGATTAATGAAAGCAAATTTAAATAAAATAAAAAAAAAAAGGCACACAGAGGGGACATGCAAATTGGGCTGCTTCGAGAAATTGCTTCAGATTCTTGCATGAGGTGAAGGTTGTACAGCTGTGATGTTTAGGAGTTGGTTTGATCCGTACATACACAAAGTATTCCCTCCATACACCCTCAGTCCATGCTCATTGTCTTTTTACACTTCGTATTATGGTTTGGACCCTAATTATATGCCACTTGTTTTTTTGCTTCCAACTTAGATACTTTCCTTAGCAAATGTTTTACCACTTAATTTTCCCTCAGTTATTAACATCTACTATAATAAAAAGCAACCTCAACGTTCTGAGGACACTGACGTCACTGAAGTCAGTCAGTCTCCCAGAACGGTTCGTGGATTCATGGTGGTGAAGCCACCCCACAGACCCGTGCCCCGCCCTCGCGTTGCTTTGCCGGCAGGGGACCCAAAACCCCGCCAGCACAAGCCCCGTCTGCTCACTACGGCGTCATCTTCGGCGTTCCTAGCCTGTGGAGGCAGGGCTTCTGTGCGTCTGACGTCCTGCACATGCACGACGTCAGACGCACAGAACTCCGCCCTGCACAGCTACCAACGCCGACGATGACGCCGTAGTCAGCACACAGGACTTGTGGTGGCGGGGTTCCGGGTCCCCTGCCGCCAAACCAACACAAAGGTCGGTGTGATGGGCACGGTGGGTCGGATGGCTGCGGCCGGATGCATCGCCGTGGGTGGGATGGTGCCGGGAGGGGGGGCATCGCACCTCACAGGCAACTGCTAAATGAGGAAAACCTTGCTAGCGCCCGTTTCATTTGTTTCAGAAACGGGCCTTTTTTACTAGTTAGATATAAAAGATACTTTGCTGCATCTTTTTTTCTACCAGGCTCAAAACTTTGGAATTCTTTACCATCTGAAATTAGATTGGAACTGTCTTATCTAAGGTTTAGGAAATTGTTGAAAGCTTTTTTTATTTTTATTTGTGAAAATTTTTTATTGCTCAAATTTTTATTTTATTATAATTTTATTCCTTTTGGAATTGTTTTTCCCCCCTTTATATTCTTTTGTTATCCGCTGTAAACCTTTTGGTAAGACATGGACAGTAAGTATCAGTATTGTATTGTGTCACTGTCGTGGGTTTTTTATGCCTGGATATTCAGTACTGGGCCATATCCAGCTTTAAAGCAGCCACCAGTAGTTATTCAGGTACAGGTGATGTTCAGACTGCTGCCCAGATAAGAGCCTGTATGCTGTCTTAACTTTGTGCAGATGGTTATCCTGTTAGAGGACTGAATTGTAGCTGGCTCTGGTGCAGCATTATTTGGGTAGGAGCCATTGAGTATCAACCCCTCTGTTTTTAATATGCATGACTGAATTAACAATGTTGACACGGTATTTACTAAGACGTTAAACTACATTAAGCAGTTACTGTAGCCAGTATTGCATGTTGGTGGCCTTCTTTACCCAGGTTCCCAAGCGACTCCTACCCCATACAGTGATGAGGCAGGTAGTAGAACTGTAGCTGTATTTTAGGGGTTTGTTTATTTAGACTTGTTATACCTCTATAACTGCTGAGGCAGAGCAAAGCGGTTTATGCAAATTCCTAATAACATAAAAATTTGGAAAAGAACACCATAAAATCATAAGAAAGATATTCATTCACACTTAATGGAGAGGAGAGAAAAGACAGGAAATTGACATATTAAAGCAACTCTTCCACTGGCTGATCCCTCACTCTGCGTCATCGAAGGCCTGCTGAAACAGGTTTTCAAGTTTACCATAAAGGATTTTAAAGAGGAGTCACCTTACTACGATGAATGGGAAGTGAGTTCCAGATAGTGGGGGAGAGAAAGAAAAAGCAGTATTTCTAGTGGATTCATAATGAGCATTTTTAGGGCTGGGAAGAACAAAATAGTGATCGTTAATAGACTGGAGAAGCTTTGCCGGGGAGTAAGGTATTGTTAAACGTGCAAGGTAATCTGGGAGACCAATTCTGAGCGCCTTAAAATTAAGAAGAGCTATTTTATAGATTATGCATTTTTCGACTGGTAACCAGTAAAACTATTTGAGTAAAAGTGTTACATGATCTGAGTGGCGAGCACGACAGAGTAGTTTAATTGTGGTGTTCTGGAGAGTGGTGTTTTTTCATCGAATAATGGAGTAAACGTTACAGTAATCTAAACGGGAGGTAAAAAAACAAAAGGATGAGAGCATGAAAGTGGTTAGTGTCAAAAACATGTCTGACAGTGCACAATTGACGTAAAAGGAAAAATGAGCTTTTGGCCAATTGAGAGATTTGGGGGGAGAAAGGAGAGTGCAGAATCCCATATAATCCCAAGATAACAGAAGTTAGAGATTGGAGTAGTACTTGAACCAAAAAGTGTAACAGGAGTTGCAGGTGGGGTGTGAGTGCCGAAAAACTAGCAAGCTATAGTTTTGCCAGTGTTAAGTACTAATAGGTGGTCTGACAGTCATCTGGCCTCCTCATCAAGGCATTCTTGAAGGGGAGCAATAGATGGGCAAGGGAAAGGATAAACTGGAAAAATCAGAAGAATGTTGTCTGCTTAAAAATAAGCTGATATGCTAAGGGACTGAATTAAGAGTGGCCAAGGGGCTGAAGAACAAATTGAATAACAACGGAGAGAGTATAGACCCTTGGGGAACACCACAGTGAAGAGACTTATCAGTTGAGGCAAAAGTATTAGTAACGACCGTAAAGGAGCGGGTTGTTAGAAATGAAGCGAACCAAGACAAGACAGAGCTAGAAATATGTATTGCAGAAAGATGAGAAAGGAGCAGAGTGTGATCTACCAGGTCAAATGCTGAAAAGAGATCTAGGGATACTGCTAAGATGATCTTATGTTGGTCATCATAAATGGACATCACTAAGGAGTGCCGTTATAAACGTTTCAGTACTGAAATGTTGCCGGAAACCTGATTGACGTGGATGGAGAGCTAAGATTTTATCGGAGAAGGTGATCAATTGCTGGAAGACAATCTTTTCCAAGACTTTTGATGTAAAAGAAAGATTAGAAATAGGACAGAGGGGGACGAGGGGCCTTGAGCCAATTAGGAGGAAAAGGATCAAGTAAGCAGTAAGTGGGATTTAATGTGGATAGAAATTTACTTAAAGAGAACTCTGTAAATAAAAGAAGACAAAGTAGTAATGTGTGTGGATGAAGGGAGAGGTTTCTGTATCGGACCCAATAACTGATTGAGGAAAAGAATGAGTGAGATTATCAATGTTGACAATAAAAATGCTTGCTAAAGATTCTGTGGAAGTTAATAGAATGTCTTAAGTAGTATCAGCAGGATTTAAGGCTCTATGAGATAGGGAGTAAAGATTCTTACTGGGATTTCTAGACTTAAGAAGTCTATCTGTAATGTATTTCTTTTGTATTAATTTTTAATTGAGCATTATAAATGTGGTGAATTTCCCTACATTGAGAAAGAGACAAAGGTGATTTGAGTTTTTTCCATTGTTGTTCATCTCTGCACGACTGACGTTTAAGTAACTGAAGAGAGGGAGTGTACCATGGTTTGTACTTAGAAGATGAGCTAGAACGGTAGGTTTTTGGGGCAGTCAGATCGAGACCAGTTTCTAATGTATCTTGCTATGTTGCTATTTGTTGGTTAAATGATTTAGTGGCCAAATCAGACAGGAAATGGAATGAAGTAGGAGAGAGGGAACTAATTTCAGTCTTATGAAGTGATCTTGTCCAGTAACCAGCAGAGGAAGGGTGAAGAGCAGGAGTGTAATGACTATAACAAGTTTTAAACTGATGAGTGAATGATCTATCCAGAAGAAAGATGCAGGATAGAGAGAGAGAGAAGCGGAAGGAAAGAATCACCTGGTGTGAGAACAAGATCTAGGATATGACCTGAATTGTGAGTAGGAAAATCAATCCATTGATACAGTGATAAATCTGATATGAGATCTAGGAAGTGCCTTGCTTTATTACTAGCTGGATTATCTACATGTGTGTTGAAATCAATGAGCACTAAAAGATTTGAATAACATATGGAGGCCCCGGTGAGAGTCTGCAGAAATGTGTCTGAAGTTTTGGCTGAGAGAGAGGGAGGGCATTAAAAGAAGTATGTAAAGGGGGTCTGATGTTTGTTTTTAGTAATGAGGCGTTCAGGATAGGAAAACGACGAAGGAACTTCCAAAAGTTGTAAGTCTCATTTGAAGATTCTTCCGAGGCTACCTCCTGACTTGGAGGAGCGGGGACTGGAAAAAGCATCAAAGTTGGGTGGAAGGCAGGAGTAGAGAAGTGAGTCTTCTGTCTTCAAGCAAGTTTCCGTGAGACATAATAGGGAACAACTATAAACTTCAATTAAATCACAAATAAGGAAAGAGCGCAGTGATCTGCAGTGGAGGAGACCAGCTGAAATTTCATGCGACAGTTGGCAGTGTAATTGTGTAGTACACTGGAATTTTGAGGAGGAGTGGCCTAGTGGTTAGGGTGGTGGACTTTGGTCCTGGGGAACTGAGGAACTGAATTCGATTCCCACTTCAGGCACAGGCAGCTCCTTGTGACTCTGGGCAAGTCACTTAACCCTCCATTGCCCCATGTAAGCCGCATTGAGCCTGCCATGAGTGGGAAAGCGCGGGGTACAAATGTAACAAAAATAAAATAGATACTATTGGAGATTCTACATGGAATGTTGCTACTATTGGAGATTCTACATGGAATGTTAATGTTGCTATTCCACTAGCAACATTCCATGTAGAAGCTTGCCCTTGCAGCCGCGCAGGCTTCTGTTTCTGTGAGTCTGACCGTGCAGGACGTCAGACTCACAGAAACAGAAGCCTGCGCGGCTGTAAGGGGAGGCTTCTACATGGAATGTTGCTAGTGGAGGAGTAGCCTAGTGGTTAGGGTGGTGGACTTTGGTCCTGGGGAACTGAGGAACTGAGTTCGATTCCCGGCACAGGCAGCTCCTTGTGACTCTGGGCAAGTCACTTAACCCTCCATTGCCTGCCGCATTGAGCCTGCCATGAGTGGGAAAAGCACGGGGTACAAATGTAACAAAAAAAATAAAATAATTGCGGAGAAAACAAGACCTGTAAGACCAGAATGGACGAACAGAGGGGTTGTAAAGTAGTGTATGGGTTTGCTAAAGAACAAAATAACCAAATAAATAGAAGTGTACTCACCAATAGAAACGCTAGCGGGACGGGACTGGCATTTTGGTTTCAACAAGCAGGAGCGGGAGTTGACAGAAATTTGGTAGGTTAGAGAAAAAGTGACTGAGAGAGAAATCTTACCAGCGTGCACCTTTGTCGCACGCTGCTTCCCAGTGACAAACGGCTAAAGCAGGAATGCAGAAGTAGTGAAGCCAGAAGAGGATATCTGGGTCAGGTGATGTAGGGTTCTTTACGGGGTGTGAGAGAGAGGCAAGTCCGGAGAGACGCAGGGAAATCTTGCAGAATCCAGCAGAGCGTTCTGAAATACAGAGAGAGCATGATAAGTAGTAGTAGTAGTAGTAGTAGCAGCAGCAGAGTAAATCGTGCAGTCAGACATCACACCAGTGGTGAGGCCTAAGGATGTTAAGGAAAGAGGTGTTAACAATAGATTAAAGGAAAAACAATGCCAGTGCACACAGATGGTTATTCAGACCTCATATGGACTATTACACTTGGTAGTGGAGCAGTAACATAGTGTTTAGAGCAGAGGGCAGAGAACCAGGGAAGAAAGAGTTCAAATTAAAGTCACAAGAAGTGTCGAGAGTTTTTCCCTGTGACGCATCCTCTGACTATAGGCAAGACATTTAACTTCTGTTTCTTAATGTACAAACTTAGACTGTAAGCCCTTTGGGGGCAGGAAAATACCTGTTGTACCTGGATGAGAGGAGAGAAGGGGACATTTTGACACTCTAAATTAATACACAAAAACAAAACTATTTCAATGTAAAGGAAGGTCTAGGACAGGGCTGGGAACATGGGGCCTTCCATTTAATTTTCTGTTACCCACTAGACCATGGGAAGTATATACAGAAAATGGCCCCCACAAACCTCATTGTTAATTTTAAATACTGTATTTTGCAAATATGTTAAGATGCAGTATGGGCCCAATATTGCAGGAGAGGCTCTTGCTTGGTTAAATCACTGGGCAGCTCAGGAGGGGATATTCAGCAGTACTTAACCAGGTAGTGCAGCTGGATATCCCCTCTGACCTCTTCACCACTGTCTGGGCAGCGCTGGAGCAGTTCAGGTCCCGAGTTTGGACGAACCAAGAGTTTATTTATTTTCGGTATTTTTATACTGCCTAGACCTTAGCTGTGTATAGTTTCTTTTACAGTTACCGTCACTGTCCCTTATGGGCTCTCAATCTAAGTAGTATATTGGATCTTGGGCAATGGCGGGCTTAGTGACTTGCCCAGGGTCACACAGAGCTGCAGAGGGAATGTAACCTGGTTCCCCAGGATCTCAACCCACTGCCGACCATTAAGCAGCAGCGGGAGTCACTAACCATTAAGCCACCCCTCCACTCCATACCTAACTGGGCAGGTAGGACAGTTTGAATAGCAGTCCTGTCTTTGGTTAAGTATGCAGATCTGGCACTGAATATCACTTGTATCCACATAACTTCCAGGTATTTCCGCTGACCTGGATATTCAGTGCCCAGATATGGCCTGGTACCAGATACCTAGGTCTAAATTAGCTGGCAACAGTCAGAGTTTATAAAATTGCTTACTGCCACAAACTCAGTATTGATGCATACTTGTCTAGATGCCCTACACAAATAGCAGGTATAACTTAAAACTTGCCAGTCAGGCTCTCAGTATATCTACTACTACTACTATTTAGCATTTCTATAGCGCTACAAGGCATACGCAGCGCTGCACAAACATAGAAGAAAGACAGTCCCTGCTCAAAGAGCTTACAATCTAATAGACAAAAAATAAAGTAATCAAATCAATTAATGTGAACGGGAAGGAAGAGAGGAGGGTAGGTGGAGGCGAGTGGTTACGAGTCAAAAGCAATGTTAAAGAGGTGGGCTTTCAGTCTAGATTTAAAGGTGGCCAAGGATGGGGCAAGACGTAGGGGCTCAGGAAGTTTATTCCAGGCGTAGGGTGCAGCGAGACAGAAGGCGCGAAGTCTGGAGTTGGCAGTAGTGGAGAAGGGAACAGATAAGAAGGATTTATCCATGGAGCGGAGTGCACGGGAAGGGGTGTAGGGAAGGACGAGTGTGGAGAGATACTGGGGAGCAGCAGAGTGAATACATTTATAGGTTAGTAGAAGAAGTTTGAACAGGATACGAAAACGGATAGGGAGCCAGTGAAGGGTCTTGAGGAGAGGGGTAGTATGAGTAAAGCGACCCTGGCGGAAGATGAGACGGGCAGCAGAGTTTTGAACCGACTGGAGAGGGGAGAGGTGACTAAGTGGGAGGCCAGCAAGAAGCAGATTGCAGTAGTCTAAACGAGAGGTGACAAGGGTGTGGATGAGGGTTTTGGTAGAGTGCTCGGAAAGAAAGGGGCGGATTTTACGGATGTTGTAAAGAAAGAAACGACAGGTCTTGGCGGTCTGCTGGATATGAGCAGAGAAGGAGAGAGAAGAGTCAAAGATGACCCCAAGGTTTCGAGCTGAGGAGACAGGGAGAATATATCCACATATCCACAATGAATATGCATGATTGATTTGCATACACTGGCTCCATTGTGTGCAGATCTCTTTCATGTATATTCATTGTGGATATCCTGAAAGCCTGACTGGCAAGGGGGTACTCCAGGACTGACTTGGGGAACACTGAGTTGAGAATTAGGAGAGCTCTAGAGCAGGGACGTAGTCAGAATTTAATTTTGGAGAGGGCCAAGCATTTTCTCTCAAGCCCTGCCAGCTGAAGAGATTCACGTCTGGAGCTCCCACCTGTGCTGCCTGAGCAGCGAAGAAACACTTCCGAGCATGCCCAGTTTAATGCATGAACTGAGCATGTGCAGAAGTGCCGTCATTGGTGACTGGAGCATCCCCCCGCTGACTTCTGCTGCTCAAGCAGCATGGGTGGGGGCTTCAGCAGTAAATCTTTCGAAAAGTACAAAGACTAGGGGACACTTAAGGAAGTTAGATGGTTATACTTTTAAAACGAGCAGGAGGAAATATTTTTTTCACTCAACAAATAGTTAATTTCTGGAACTTGTTGCCAGAGGATGTGACATCAGAGGTTAGTGTAGCTGGGTTTAAAAAATATTTGGACAAATTCCTGGAGGAAAAGTCAGTAGTCTGCTATTCAGACGGACATGGGGAAGCCACTGCTTGCCCTGGGATTGGTAGCATTGAGCGTTGTTACTATTTGGGATTCTGCCAGGTGCTTCTGACCTGAATTGGTTACTCCTGAAAACAGGATACTGGGTAGATGGACCATTGGTCGGACCCAGAATGGCTATTCTTATGTTCTTATGAATCCCTTCGGCTAGTGGGGCTTGAGCAGCTCTGCCAGACATGTAAGTTGCAAGTTTGAAGAGGCCTGAGCCCAAAGTGTTGGGGGGTAAGGGTGAGGGTGGAGAGCAGCCCCCTCCCCCTGGCTATGCCACTGCTCAAGAAACTCCCGCATTCATATGTTGCCATCTACGTGACTCTGGGGCCAATACAGAAAGCTGCCACGAGCTTGATTGTGCAGAGTGCACACATTCTTTAGGTGCAGAATGCAGAGAGTGGTTGAGTGTGGGAGTTAACTCGCATACAAGACATGGCTGCACGCTGTACGAAAACATATGGTAATGAGCTCATTTAAGTATTCCAAGCAGTGCAGAGAGCTTTTGGCAAAGGACAATGTGAGAACTTTTTCACCAGGTCTGGGTCAGTGTAGAAGGGAAGGGAATGGGACTTATATACCGCCTTTCTGTGGTTTTTCCAACTACATTCAAAGCGGTTTGCATATTATATACAGGTACTTATTTGTGCCTGGGACAATGGAGGGTTAAGTGACTTGCCCAGAGTCACAAGGAGCTGCAGTGGGAATCGAACCCAGTTCCCCAGGATCAGAGTCCGCTGCACTAACCACTAGGCTACTCCTCCACGGAGAGGGTTTCGTGCCATCTTTTGAGATTTAACTGCCAGTTTGTCTTCTGCAACCAGAAGGAAGTGCCTGCAAGTTTTAAAGGCAAACGCGAGGTAACACAATGGTACAAACAAAACTGAAAATAACATTACACATCAGCGCTTGTTCTGCGCCTTAAGTGTGACACTCACAAAAATTTTATGTGCAAATAATTTTTGCAAGATTCCTATTTAGGCACAAAAGAACAAGTGCCGATGCGTACTGGCACTTCTGTTTTCCTTTGGATGTGCACGCAAGCCATGCTTACAGCAAAACCTGTGTGTGCATTAGTTGCAGGTTTTCTGCACAGAAAATTTGAATACAGATACCTTTCTGCGTGGCATGGGTTTATGCTCATAGTAGAACTGCATGAGCTGGGGCTTAACCAGACCTCAATGTTTGGAGGGTCCGGAGCCCAACGTGGGGGGGGGGGGGGGGCACAGTTTGCCCCGCCTCCCCGCCCCAACCCCACATACTTTGGCTGATGGGGGTCCCCAACCCCTGCCAGCTAAAGCCTTTCTCCAGTGCTGTTCAGCTACGCCCCTGGTACACTGTATGTCCGGTAGAGTCTTCTGTGCCCTTCAGAGTTTGTGGTTGCCCGGGGCTCTTTAGGCACTTGGGGTCCTGTCTAAGGAATGGATTCTTCCTCTATCATTATTATTATTATTATTATTTGTTACATTTGTATCCTACATTTTCCCACCTTTAGTAGGCTCAATGTGGCTTGCATATAACCGTTAACGGCATTAGCCGATTACGGTCTGAACAAATACATGGTATGAATGAAAGCAAAGTGATATTGTGGTATAATGAGGTATATGTATGGTAGGAACAGTTGGGGGGAACTTAGAGAGGGAAATGGGGAAGAAGAGTCAGGTAATGTCCGTTATGGTCTTTGGTTATATTGTGTCGCAAGTGACCAGGTATTTTTATGTCGGGTTGGTGGGGTATGCTCTTCTGAACAGGTCTGTCTTTAGTGCTTTCCGAAAATTTAGGTGGTTGAGCGTAGTTTTTACTGCTTTTGGCAGTGTGTTCCATAGTTGTGCGCTTTGGTAGGAAAGGTTGGTTGCATAGGTGGATTTGTGTTTGAGTCCTTTGCTGCTTGGGTAGTGGAGGTTTAGGTATGATCGTGCAGATTTTGTAGTGTTTCTGGTTGGCAGGTCGATGAGGTCTGTCATGTATCCTGGTGCCTCGCCGTAAATAATTTTATGAAGGGTCGTGCAGATTTTGAAAGTGATGCGTTCTTTGATTGGTAGCCATAGCAAACTGAGCTTTCCTCTCCTCCTCCCCCCACCACAGAAGGGGAAACTGTTTAGTGTATCTGGCACTGGTAGAGAGGCTTTCGCCTGTGGCAGTAAGGAGGGGAAGTGAGCTGCGGCTGTTTCCGGTAAGAGCATAGGATGGGGGTGATCAGGAAGCAGCTATTTCTGCTGATAATGGAACAGGAGGAACTACTTGTATGTGACATATCCATGTGGCTGCCGTGCAGCTTAGTTTGCAAAAGATTTGTTAGGTGCCTCTTACCTGCTCTTTTTAATATATAAAATTGTGGGGGCTGTAAGTGGCTAAGAGGTTTTCACTTGTTTGATTCAGGAATAAAGAGGATTAAAAATGTTCAGTCAACCCAAATATAATCCCCAGATACCACATAACAAGCTTTCCTGATATCTAAATATGGTACAAAGTGTGCCAAGAGTCAGTGGTGCTCAAATAGGTGTGAGTACATGGTCCTGGGGTTATGTAACATAGTAACATAGTAGATGACGGCAGAAAAAGACCTGCAAGGTCCATCCAGTCTGCCCAACAAGACAAACATATGTGTAAACCTTACCTTGATTTGTACCTGCCTTATTCAGGGCACAGACCGTACAAGTCTGCGCAGCAGTATTTCCCACCTCCCAAACACCAGTCCCACCTCCCATCACCGGCTCTGGCACAGACCGTATAAGTCTGCCCTCCACTATCCTCGCCTCCCAACCACCAACCCCTCTTCCCCCCACCTGCTCCGCCACCCAATTTCGGCTAAGCTTCTGAGGATCCATTCCTTCTGCACAGGATTCCTTTATGCATATCCCATGCATATCCCACGCATGTTTGAATTCCGTTACCGTTTTCATCTCCACCACCTCCCGCGGGAGGGCATTCCAAGCATCCATCACCCTCTCTGTGAAAAAATACTTCCTGACATCTTTCCTGAGTCTGCCCCCCCTTCAACCTCATTTCATGTCCTCTCGTTTGACCGCCTTCCCATCTCCGGAAAAGATTTGTTTGCGGATTAATACCTTTCAAATATTTGAACGTCTGTATCATATCACCCCTGTTCCTCCTTTCCTCCAGGGTATACATGTTCAGGTCAGCAAGTCTCTCCTCATACGTCTTGGAACGCAAATCCCGTACCATTCCCGTAGCTTTTCTTTGCACCGCTTCCATTTTTTTAACATCCTTCACAAGGTACGGCCTCCAAAACTGAACACAATACTCCAGGTGGGGCCTGACCAACGACTTGTACAGGGGCACCAACACTTCCTTTCTTCTGCTGATCACACCTCTCTCTATACAGCCTAGCAACCTTCTTGCTACAGCCACCGCCTTGTCACACTGTTTCGTCGCCTTCAGATCCTCGGATACTATCACCCCAAGATCCCTCTCCCCCCTCAGTACCTATCAGACTCTCCCCGCCTAACACATAAGTCTCTCTTGGGTTTCTACTCCCTAAGTGCATCACTTTGCATTTCTTCGCATTGAATTTTAATGTAGGCCTCTGATGGGTGTGCGTTGCCAGACTGCTGCTCCATGATAGAGAGAAGCACAACCTGCAAGAGGCAGTCGCCTTCTATTGCCACAGGAAGAGCCAACCTTGTTGTTCCTGGTGATCCATTGCCAGCACTAATCTTCCTAAATTACCTCCCTAATCATCTGCAGTATCTTCTAGTCTCCAGCAGGCAGGCACTAAGGGGCTAGAGAAAATACTGGCCCCACTTGCATGATCTTCCTGAATAGAAATGGAACTTCTACAGGGGGAGAAGGAAAAGGAGGAACCTGTGGGTTCAGGAAGCATAGTGCTTTCACTGTTGCCTGGGGTGCCTGCTGCCTCTGGAGTCTCACTAGCCCTTTTGCTGCTGTTCACCACTTTCCACAGAAGACTGCCACATTAGGCAGATGAAAGACTGAGAGACTGGAAGAAGGTAGATGACAACTGGAGAAAATAAATAGCACAGAAAGTGAACACCAGAACGTAAGTGTTGCCAAATTGGGACAGACCAAAGATCCATCAAGCCTAGTGTCCTGTTTCCAACAGTGGCCAATCCAGGTCCAAGTACCTGGCAAGATCCCAAAACAGTAAAACCGATTTTATGCTGCTTATCCTAGAAATAAGCTGTGGATTTTCCCTAGTCCATCTTAATAATGGCTTATGGAATATTCCTTTTAGGAAATTGTCCAAACCATTTTAAAATCCTGCTAAGCTAACTGCTTTTGTTGAGTGTAGAAATATCGTTTTAAATTTACTACTTAGTATCCTTTTATTTTTGGAAAGAGTAAACAAGCGATTCATGTCTACCCCTTCCACACTCTCTCTCCCCCTCCCCTCCCCGCACCCAGCTTTCTCTTCTCCAAGCTGGTGTGACAGGCAGAAGAAGAAGAGCAGGAAGGTGGAGGAGGACACAACATGGAAAGCTGGGTGGTTGGAACCAGATAGAATGCTGTTGTACCTGTGTTTTGTGGGGAGAGTGCTAGAGAATGGGAGATGGGAGGGCTGGTAAGTGAAGAGGAGAAGAGTTGGGGAGAAAGAGTAGCCCTCCCTCATCCCATGACTTGCTCTCTAAGAGACAATGAGGAACTCTAGAAAGGTGAAACACAGATTAAAAAAGGAAAAGAGTTAAAGCACTGGAAAAGAGGGGCAAAAAATAGTTGAAGAAAGATGGAGAGAAGTGAGATTAAAGAAATATCTGAAACAGATGAGGGAGAGATGAGTGAAGAATTTGCATATAATGGAGGCAGTGCATGCAAATCAAGTTCATGCATATTCATTGTGGATATCCTGAAAACCTACTACTAGTACTACTACTATTTAGCATTTCTATAGCGCTACAAGGCATACGCAGCGCTGCACAAACATAGAAGAACCTGACTGGCAAGGGGTACTCCAGGACTGCACTTGGGAAACACGGTTCTAGAGCAGCATTTTTTGATCGCTGCTACTCATCCGCAGAAGGAGAAAATGGAAAGCACAGCCAGGAAATTAATAACCGGAATTATTCACACACATGATCAAATTAGTACATGCTAACTCATTATTGAGTGGAGGAGTGGCCTAGTGGTTAGGGTGGTGGACTTTGGTCCTGAGGAACTGAGTTTGATTCCCACTTCAGGCTCAGGCAGCTCCTTGTGACTCTGGGCAAGTCACTTAACCCTCCATTGCCCCAGGTACAAATAAGTACCTGTATATACTATGTAAACCCCACAGAAAGGCAGCATATCAAGTCCCAGTTCCCTTTCCCTATTTGAGATTCTACAGGGAATGTTATGTTTAATTCTGTTTTTATTAGAACATATCAACTTCAATTTGACAATTGTCAGTATTTTACAGATAATCAATAAAACATCAGTCTAACAATTATCTCACTAAGTGAACCAATTATGGATATTCTCGTCTTTTATCTTTTTCTCCCCATCCCCCCCTCCCTTTGCCACCATTCTGCATTTTATTCTTATAACGATAATACAACTTTATCCCATATCTTAACTTATCTATTCCTTTACCAATACACTTTTCTTTCCCCCCCCCTCCCCCCTTCCTTGTTACCTACCCCTTTACTCCTCATCCCCCCTAGTACCAACCCTCCCCATCTCCTACCTACCTCCCTAACCCTCCCTCCCTCCCTCTCGTCCGTAGCTTTAGAGTCTATATGTTCAGGAGGTAGCTCCTGGCTGGTGCTGTCAAAGTATTCCAGAAGGGGGACCATATCTGTTGTAATTCTTCGCCCGCAGTCGAATTCATGTCTTTTACTCCTATTTTTTCCATACGCATCAAATGTATCATCTGCATGCGCCACTGCTGCACTGTGGGAATTTTGTGCGTCAGCCATTCTTTCAGTATGACTTGTCTGGCGACCACCACCGCTTTATTGATGAAGCTTTTATATCCTTTTGGAATCGGGTGTCTGATTTTAAATTGACCAAATAATAACAATGGCTCACACTCCCACTGTTGCTGCCATAAAGTGGATATGTTCTGTGTCAATACTTTCCAAAATTTTTTTATTCCTTGGCAGGACCAAAACATGTGGCCCAGTGTTGCACCTTCTGATCTGCACTTAGGGCATTCTCCCCATGGCGAGAGTCCCATGTAAAAAGCTCGTCGAGGTGGTACATAAAGACGAAAAGCAAACTTATATTGTTGTTCCCAATGTCCCACCCAGACCGAGCGCCTGGAAATGGACAAAACAAATGTCTTAATTATTTCTGATGTTATATTAACTTTTAAGTCCTGTTGCCAATCCGTCTCCAATTTTTTATAGTTTGGTTCTGGCATTGTGTCTCTGATGTGTCTATGGTAAAAGGACAAAGGCACTTTCTGTTGTGATCCCAGTGAAAGGGCTGCTGAGAGCTCCTCCTGAACATCTTCTGCCAGGTGCTCCCAACGCAATGATGCCACATAATGTTTTAGCTGAGCATAATGAAAAAACTCTGTATCTGACAATGTAAATTCCTCTTTCAATACTGAGAAGGGTTTAATGCGTCCCTCCTCTGTAACCACTTGTAATACATACTTTATTCCCCTTTTCTCCCACCTGCGAAAGACTGAGTACAACTGCCCTGGGACAAACGCCACATTATCACATATAGGGAGGAATGGTGTTACTTTTGGGTCGAACCGGTGCATACGACAGACCCATTTCCACGCTGCTCTGGCCGTCTGCATGATACCAGTTTCCCCCAATACAGCTGGAATACTGACTCCGGTCCCGTGTAAATAATTACTAAAATGCACCCCTGGTGTTAATTGTAACTCTAGGTCTGTATTAGAGTATTCTTGGGTGGATCTGAACCAATCATTTATGTGTCTTAACCCGCAAGCCACGTTGAAATATCTTATGCTAAGCAGTCCCAACCCCCCATATTCCACCGGGATCTGCAACGTTTCTATTGGTAAGCGCGCCCTCTTTCCCCGCCATAGGAATCGCTGTGTCAGTGTATTTAATTTTTTCTCATCTGATCTTTTTAAATATACTGGTATTGTCTGCAGCACATACAGCCATCTAGGAACGATCACCATGTTGTATAGTGCTATTCTTCCCCTCAGGGAAAGCGGCAAAGAGGCCCATGTTGCTAAACTTAACTCAGTATCTTTGACTATTCGACGTATGTTTTGTTCATATAGTTTTGTGAGGTCTGAGGGAATATGTACTCCTAAGTATTTAATTGTTTCTGTCGCTCTCTGCAGTGACATAGTCCCACCCGCGACTGATGGCGTCTCTGGGCCCAATGTAAGAACGTAGGACTTGGCTTTGTTTAGTTTGAACCCTGATATCTGACCATATTGATCTATACTCTCCAGCAGTACTTCTAACGATTGATCTGGATTTGTTAAAGTTACCATCAGATCATCTGCGTATGCTAATATCTTCACCTCATGTGTTGCCATCTTTACACCCTCAATTTGCTTTGTAGCTTTCACCACTCTCAACAATGGTTCCAGCGCCAGTATAAAGAGCAAGGGCGACAACGGGCAACCCTGCCTTGTCCCCCTCTCAATTACAAACTCCTCTTCACTGATCCCATTCACTATCACCTTCGCCTTTGGGTTGCGATATAGTGCCTTAACCGCCTGCACAAACCAGCCCTGTATGCCCATATTTTCTAATGTTGCAAATAGGAAGTCCCACCTTACAAGGTCAAATGCCTTCTCCGCGTCCAAACTTATCACCATTGCAGGCTCTCCCTTGTTATGACATGAGGCTATTGCGAGTAATAGCTTCCTAACATTATGTGTTGTCTGTCGCCTCCGTACGAACCCCACCTGTTCTGGGCCTATAAGTGTAGGTAACCACTGGGCCAGTCTCTCTGCCAGAATCTTAGCTAACAACTTCACGTCTAAATTTAGCAGTGAAATTGGCCTATAAGAGCCCACCTCATCTGCCGGCTTTCCAGGTTTGGGGATCATTGTAATAAGCGCCGCATTTGTATGCAAAGGAAATTCCCCAGCTCCCACTATCTCCTCAAGATATTCCAGCAGGGATGCTAATGCATCTGGGGGCAACATTTTATAGTATTCCCCAGAATATCCGTCTGGTCCTGGCGCTGAGTACCGTTTTAAGGATTTAACCACCTTCTGTACCTCTAACAATGTTATTGGACTGTTTAGCCCTTCTTGCCCTTCCTGGGATATCTGAGCCAGACCTGCTTTCTTAAGGTACTCAGAGAGGTGCCTATTTACCGGCCCCTGCTCTACCGAGTATAGATTAGCAAAGTAATCGGTGAACATTTTCCCGATGCCTTTCTGATCTGAAATTATTTTCCCTTGCGGGTCCTTAAGTGCTGCAACTGACCTAGGCCCCCCCCAGTTTTTAATTAACCGCGCTAAAAGTTTCCCTGACCGGTTCCCATATCTCTGTAGTTTGTATTTGTAATACAACATTGATCTGTTCTCTCTCTCATGTAGTAGTGAATTAAGTGCCACTTGCGCAGCTTTCAAATTCTCTAGTGTTACTCTGGTTGGGTGTTGGATATGCTTTTGTTTAGCTTTTTTCATTTGCTCTTCCAAATTCAATATGGCTTGTGCCCTTATCTTCCGCTTACGACTACAATAGGCAATAATCTCCCCCCTTAGTACCGCCTTCGAGGCGGACCAAAACAACGCGGGCTGGTCACGTGCATGCTCTTTATTATTCTCTGCATAATTCTCCCATTTTTCTTTTAAATGCTCTTGAAAATGAGGGTCCATGGCCAGGTGTGTTGGGAAACGCCATCCCCTCCCTCCCCTCTCGTTGTTCAATACCTCCAAATCTATCCATATTAACGCATGATCAGAAATCACCTCAGGGCCAATAGTTGCGGCTTTTACCTGTGGGAACATTGTACGTTCTACTAATATGTAATCTAGTCGGGCCAGTGTGCCATGTGCTCTAGACCTATGTGTAAAATCTTTTTCCCCAGGATGTAATGTTCTCCAGACATCTATCAAGCTGAGAGCCTGTGAGAGGGTCCGAAACTCCTGTGTTCTATTCCCCGCATAATGCTGAGATGTGGGGTTTGTGCAGTCTATCTCAGGGTCCGCCACCATATTAAGGTCGCCCATTATAACTGTTTTCTTCTGGTGGCTTCCCATACAATGACCTATGATTGTGTTATAAAACTGTGGGTCATGTGTCGTTGGCCCATAAATTCCCACCAAGATAAATTCCACTCCTTGCAACCATACTTGCAATATTATGTAATTTCCTTGCACTCCTTTAGCCAACAGTTGAGCTTTATAATTTAGCCCCTTCCGGAACAATACTGCCACTCCTCCTCTCCTACCCTGTGGGGTCGCTGCAAAACTCTCCCCCACCCAGGATCTCTTTAGCTTAGCATGTTCTATCTCTGTGAGACGGGTTTCCTGTAAACACACTATGTCTGCTTTGTGTCGTTTTAATTCAGTCAATATTTTAGATCTTTTTATGGGGGAACTAATACCCCCAACGTTCCAAGACACTAATCTGACCATCATAATACCGTGTGTATGACTAACAATGGGTTGTCACCCACTCTGCAGTTTCTTTTTATTTTGCTCCTTACCCTGCCCAGTGTTTTTATCTTTCTGGATAGACTTGGTAATATCATGATCTTTACTTTTTTCTTACTCGCACCCTGCCCCCTCAGTCTTTCGCTTGTTATTGCCCCTTTTTTACAATTATTCCTTATAGCCCACAACCAGGTCCCCTCTTTATAATACCAATGCTTGGACGAGTTCCCCCCCTTTTCCCCCATCCCTACCCCTTCCTACGGTCTCCCTTCTTTCTTTTACCCCTATTCCGCAATCTACTCACGGGTCTAGAGTTCCGGATTTTGCAGAGGGAGTCCCCGCTTTCACTCAAACAAACCAAGTTTTACCAGTCACTTTTGTCAATAAAAGGCACTGTGTCTTATTCCTCCGCCCTCCATTTATGACGCTCATGGCTGTTTGCCTAGTTTGTGGTCAATTATAAAGGTCTTAGCCTCTGCCACGCTTTGAAAGTGTTTCCATGTGTCCTGGTATCGTATTTTCAAGTGTGCGGGATACATCAACGCAAATTTTACATTCTTTTGTGCCAATTCCGCACATAGTGGATGGAATGCCCGCCTCTGTTCTTGTACTTTCTGTGAGAAGTCTTGAAAAAATCATTATCTTCTGCCCCTCAAAGCTTAAAGACTCTCTTTTCTGGCGGTATCCCTGCAGTATTTCAATTTTATGTCTGAAGTTCATGAGCTTTGCCACTACTACTCTGGGACGCTGAGCATTTTCCATTCGGCGCCCTACTCTATGTGCCCTCTCGACAACCAAATGTCCTGTAGAATCAGTCAAAGCTAATTCTTTTGAAAGCCAATTCTCCAGCCAGTCCGACAAGTTTCTATCTTGTATCCGCTCTGGAATCCCCACCATTCTTATATTGTTTCTTCTGGACCTGTTTTCTAGGTCCTCCAGCTTAGCGGCTTGTTCCTCTAGCTGCTGCTGTAGTTGGGCGATATCGGGGCCCTGCGCACGTGTATCATCCTCCAAAGCCGCGACTCTCACCTCCAGGTCTCCCGTTCTGGTCTCCAGTCCGTCAAGCCCAGTTTGGATGGATTCCAGGCGCTTTGACAGTGCATCCCAGCGCGGGTCCATCGCGCGAACCACTGCTGATGTTAGTTGTTCCAACTGCATCTCTGTGAATGCCGGCGCCGCGACCGCGGGGCCGTCCGCCATTTTGTTTTCTCCGCTTCCGACCTTCCCCCTGGATTTCGTACCGGTTTTCTGCGCCATTTCGGTGGGGGATTTATGGACGAACTTGTCCATGCAGCCAAGAACTTAAGTTCGCGAGGGAGGGCGTTTCTGAACGCGATGTGACTTTTTATTGTCAGATTTAGAGCGGGGGTTCCCGGAGCTTCAAACAGCTGCTGCCGCTTCGCTCACTGCATAACCGGAAGTCCCCTACAGGGAATGTTAATGTTGCTATTCCACTAGCAACATTCCATGTAGAAGCCTGCCCTTGCAGCCGCGTATGTGCAGGACGTCAGACTCACAGAAACAGAAGCCTGCGCGGCTGCAAGGGCAGGCTTCTACATGGAATGTTGCTAGTGGAGGAGTAGCCTAGTGGTTAGGGTGGTGGACTTGGTCCTGAGGAACTGAGTTCAATTCCCACTTCAGGCACAGACAGCTCCTTGTGTGACTCTGGTCAAGTCACTTAACCCTCCATTGCCCCATGTAAGCCGCATTGAGCCTGCCATGAGTGGGAAAGCGCAGGGTACAAATGTAACAAAAATATTTTTTTTTTCCACATGGCACATTTTATGACATAGGGTCTAGTTACTAATAAGGTGTGTTAACGGTGCCAGTGCATAGCTAATATTAGTTTCAAGGTGTAAGAAGATGCAGAAGATGAAAGCGAAGATCAGACTGATAGGGAAAATAACCTTAAATAACCAAAAGAGAAAAACACATTTTGTATCCAGTTTTTATGCTGCTTGTGTGATTTATTTGTAGTGTTTAAATTGGGTGTAAGAACTGTCAAATATCGCTGCTGGGCTCTTCTAAGTTCTGTTATCTGCATGTAGTATGTTACAATACACCATCTATTATTTTTAAAAGGTTTTGCTTGTGGCTTGAAGTGAGGTGGGTAGGGCAGTGTCCATCTGTAAAGTTCCCTCTGTCTTGAGAAGTCAACAATGTTTGCTTAAGTCTTTCTGGTATCTTCCTTCTGGTGTAATGTCCTGCAGAGCAATTGGAGGGGCTTTACAAGACAGGTATTGGGCTAGAGGTGTGCTAGTGCCAGTAGTATAGTCTCAGGGGGACCCAGAGGGGGAGTCTAGGTCCCGCCCCCAAATGGTGGCACCATTTCTATAGCTGGTGAGGATCCCCGAGCCTTGCCAGTGGAAGAGGTCTCCCATTGGTGGCTAGAAATTTCCCTGCGCTTGTAGCTGGAAGCACTTTCCATAGGCTGCTGCCATACTGGCCTCCTCTGCCTCTCCCATACCTGCTCAGTTTTTGCACATGCATGGGTGGGGGGGGGGGGGGGGGTAGGTCAATGCAGCAGCGGCCCATGAAAGAGGCCGCCGACTGTGACCATAAGGGAATTTCTAGCATCCAGGAAGACCTTTTCTGTTGGCAGGGCTTGGGGAACCCTGCCAGCTCAGTATTTACAGTTTGAGTTGGGGATCACAGGAGGTTGGGGGGGGGGGGTGGAAAGGAGAGCAGGGTGGTAATGGAGAGCGGAGGCCAGGGCAAAATTTTATGTCCACCTACTTTGGGCTCAGGCCCAATCAAAACTGAATGCCTGGAACCATGGCTATTGCTCTGTAACATGTTTAATACAGCAGTGGGGGGAGTGGATTCTTGCACTGGCACATCATTGAAGGAGTATTCTGCCTCCCATCTCTGCATTATTGCTCTTTTCTTGCCAACCACCCAGGATGCCATTTCCCAATCTTGTATTTAGACTCCTTCCAATTGCAGAAGGCTTGGCTTAGGTCTGTGGAATTCTTGACTGTGGGCCCTGAGTTTATGCCTACCTTGCCTGTGCATCAGTTTGATCTTTGGAGGAGAAGTGAAGAAATTAATTGGAT
Organism: Microcaecilia unicolor; assembly: GCF_901765095.1. Taxonomy (NCBI): domain Eukaryota; kingdom Metazoa; phylum Chordata; class Amphibia; order Gymnophiona; family Siphonopidae; genus Microcaecilia; species Microcaecilia unicolor. The sequence goes on along the minus strand of NC_044031.1, from coordinate 63,748,096 downwards.
TCAAACTGTTGTTACACTTAGCATATGTAATATGTTGGTGAGTAAGAGAGAACTTGGATTCTTTTAACAGTGTTAATGTTGGTATTAGCCTTATTCTCGGATTATGTGCAGGACCTGTGGTGACCTGGTTAACTCAGTTTATATGTGTTCTTTTGCAGATGAAGAGGAAGCTCTAAATTCTATTATGAAAGATCTGGCTGCCTTGGGCAGACGTGGAGGATTGTTAGACAGCAACCGGAATAAAAATAACTTTCTTTCACACAAACAGGTGAGTCTTAAAATACATTGCTTGTTGTTTGAAACTAGACTTAAAGGTGTGGAGGTCTTTGGCAATCCTGTGGGCTCTTGGGCTTCGCGTCTTTTGATTGGGTTGTAAGAAATGGAAGACCAGCTGTGCACTCGTGGACCCTGTACCCTCCCCTTCCTGTATCCTTCATTGCTGATAGAAGTGAAAGTACTTAGTGGTTTGGTCATGTTTTTTTATGACACAGATTGCTGCTTTTGTCCTGGCTGGTAAGATTTACCTGGTATGACACTTGGGTTGATGGAGGGTAATAGTTCTCCCATCATGTTCCCCTTGAGATGGGGTGTAAGTTCTTTCTTTTTCACTTTGATGGATTTTCTATCAGTTCCTTCCTTTTTTGTAATTTTTTGGGATATATGTTCATTCTTACCTTTTTGAAACCTGGAGATTTACCTGTTGAATGAAACAGAAAAGTTTGTTTTTCTTACATTTATAAGGTACCTTATGAAGAAGAAAGGAAGCATGCTGGAACATTCCATGTTTTTAAGGTGCTGTTCCTTCCTAGAAGACTAAGGCGCAGAATTGAAGATGTAGTACAGTAGAATAATGGATGAGGGTATTTACATTTTCTCAGAAATTGAGGCTAGGAGAGGATTTGTTAAAATGGCTGGTTTGTCGTCAGCTGTTATTGTCTCTGCTCCCAACATCTCCCGAAACGTTTGTGTTATGAAAGAGAAAAGGACCCCTCTTGGAGATTTCTGCTTTGTTGAGGCAGAGATGCCCACAAAGTAAGACATTTTAATGTTAAGTAACATTTAATCTGACGTGGCTCTAGAGTTTTGTGCTTTCTTCCTGGCCGAAATTCCATTGGTTGTCTTAACTTTTTTGTACTATAACTGGTTAGTCTCCAGATCCGCTGCTTTTTTTTCCCCTCCAGATTTTGTATCATATTATATTTATTTTGGGGGCTAACATGAATTGGGTTTTCATATGTTTGGTTAGAGTTTAAATAATGCTTTCTCTTTCTCCCTGATTGGTGTTTTGCTTTGCCTTTTTTTCCTGACTTGTTGATGGCACTGAAGTGTCCCAGAAATAGCAACAGCTGCCATTAAATCAAAAATGTATTTTGCTTCCTCAGTCCCTGCGCAGAGTGTGACCTGTTTCTTTAGAGAGTTATTGAATGACTGAGACTTATGACAGCTTTGAAAGATTAGTGCTTTCTATGAATGTTTTGATTTTTAGAACCTCTGTTGTTACCCAGGTTCCTATTTATCAATATCTAGGCAGATTGCAATAAATATTGCATGTTTTTGACTTAAGACCTCAGCCGTAGGTGCCCCATATAAGAGGCTTTGGGGTGGCTAAGCTTCCGCAGCCACAAGCATGACCTTGACAAGTTTTAAAGCCGGCAGCAACTGCAGCAAAAGCGAGGTGCTAGACCCCAACTTACCACAGCAACTAGCAATTTAGGGTGGCTCCGGACTGCCTCTCTTTAGAGATTGTTTGTTGTCCCTTCTTCCCTCCCCTACACTCCCTCCAGGCAATGTCCTGGGCTGTCATCGATGTCAGGGCCACGCCAGGTGCCAGCATATCTCCTTCTGCCTCTCTATCCCCGCAGTCCAACGCTGTTGCCAACTTGCCTTGATCGCTGCTGGTAGTGGCAGCGCGGCAATTGAAGCAGGCTGCCTCGGGCCTGTGTCTTCCCTGTGATGCATCCCGCCCTTGCGGAACAGGAAGTTGCATCAGAGGAGGTGGAATGCATCATAGGGAAGACAGAGGGCCTGATGCAGCCTGCTTTAATCACTGTGGTGCCACTGCTGGCAGCAATCAAAGGCAAGTTGGCAATACCGTCAGACTGTGGGGAGAAAGAAATGCAGCTCTGCTGGGGGGGGGGGGGGGGGGGAGAGAGACAGGAAGAGAGAGATAGACCGGGAAGGGGAAGAGAGGAGGGAAATTGGTGGATGGAAGAGAGAGGGAGAGACGCTGGAAACAAGAGGAAGAAATACTAGCCCATGAGGAGTGTGGGTGAGAAGAGAGAGGGAGAGGCACTGACTCCCTGGGTGGGTGTGCAGGAGAAAGGGAAGACAGAGGGCAGGGACAGGTAGAAATGCTGGGCATGGAGGAGGCAGGGATACAGAAGGGCAGTGCTGGATGGAGAAGGGATAGGGTGACATGACACTGGGCAGTGCTAGACATGGGGTGGGAGTAATGGACAGAGGGGGAAATGCAGGAGAGGGTAGATGCTGAACATGGAGGAAGGATAGGGACAAAGAGGGGATATTTTTCTTCACTCAACGTGTAATTAAACTCTGGAATTCGTTGCCAGAGAATGTGGTAAAGGTGGTTAGCTTAGCGGAGTTTAAAAAAGGTTTGGCCGGCTTCCTAAAGGAAAAGTCCATAGACCATTATTAAATGGACTTGGGGAAAATCCATTATTTCTGGGGTAAGCAGTATAAAATGTTTTGTACTTTTTTGGGATCTTCCCAGGTATTTGTGACCTGGCTTGACCACTGTTGGAAACAGGATGCTGGGCTTGATGGACCTTTGGTCTTTCCCAGTATGGCAATACTTATGTACTTATGTGGATAGGACCAATAGGGACATGGAGAGAAGAAAAGTGAAATGGACAGGAGTCAGCAAAAACAGGGAAGAAAACAGAAAAGACACTGGATCAGTGTGAATAGAAAAATAAAATGCTCAGACAACAAAGGTAGAAAAATTAATTTACTCTGAATTTAACTGGAATATGTCAGCTTTTGGAAATATGCATCTCTGATATTTTGCATTTAAGTTTTATTTCTCTAGTATTGCTGTTTTACCATCATGTCTCTAGTACTGATCTGTGATCCTTTGTTTCATGTTTGCTTAGGGTCTGTCTCTGTTTTGAATGTGTGACCAAGGTGTGATATTCTGCTAGTATGTAGTTTCTGTGTAGAGATGTGTACCAGTTCTGTTTTCTCACTGGATAGTGTATTGGTGTTTTATGACCCAGTGTAATAGTTACAGTGAATCCTAAGAGTTGGTGCTTTTATGATTTGGTAAGGTTCTTAGTGTGTTTTTGCACAAGTTTATGCATAGTGTTTCCCAGTGGAGGGATTGTGTGTTAGCTCCACTGAGGGGACATCGGAACTTTAATATAATTTTTGTTTTTGTTATAACATCAGACAAAATCTGATGGCTGAGGGCAAGTGGGATAAGTAAGAGTGGAGAGAGGCAGACTGGCTGCAGGCCTTTAGGGAGGCATAGACATCTAGGAACACTTATTTTAATCTGCTTTAATTCAGTTGCTGTTACAGACTGAAGGAAGGTGAGCCCTTGGGCCACCGCAGGCACCGGTTAGCAAAAGGTGAGCCACTCGGGCCAGGCACAGCACTAGGTGAAGAACTAGGCAAAAGCTGGCTTGGTGACAGGCAAAGCTGGCAAGACCGGCTGGAGACGTGGCAAGGCTGGGACTGGGGATCAGGCAGGGCTGGAGCAGAAGACAGGCAGGCAGGAACTGGAAACAGGTAGACAGGGCAAACGGGAACTGCAACACACGTGAGGGGATCCAAGGTGACCTGTTGCAAAGGCAATGATGGGAGGCAGGACCCTTGCTTATATAGTCCCAACACTGGAAGTGCAGGTATTCCTCATGGGTCCGCGTGCGTGTATCCAGAAGCTGGCATCAACTGAGACTGGATGACCTGCAGAGACGCGGACCGCCATGGGACCCAACAAGAGGACAAACGTGCATCGGGGCATAGGATGAGTGACAGCAGTGACAGTACCCCCTCCCCAAGGGTCCCTACTCTCTGGGGTCCTGACTTGAATTGGTGGGGAAACTCACGCTGGAACCTTCTGATCAACTGTGGGACAAGACAGCAGACTTCTATGGGCTGCACTTGAAACTGAAGACTTTCCTAGAATCTTAGGTGTCCTGGACCAAATGTCCATGGTCTGGTTCTTCAGGCATGGTACATAAAGTAAGAGGTTGAGGGAGTTCCTTCGGAAGATCTCTAGCCACAAAGTCAACCATGACCTGGGCCTTGGTTGTGAGGAAGTGAGCAAGGCTTATTCAGTAGGAGATCCACAGCATCCTGGTGCTCCATATGGAAACAATGTGTTCCTTTATGCTGCTCGGGGCATACCTTGGTCAGAAACCCCTCAGTTTGGGGCAATTCAGCAGGAATACTAGCAATGGCTAAGGTGAAAACTGGTGTCTTGGAATCCAAGCAATGTTGGTGACAGGTATTATTCCAGGAGATAATTTCATCTCTCTCCCAGTCTAAGGTTGGGTTGTGTTTCTGTAACTAGGGTAATCCCAAGAAAATAGGCTTCACGGATGACTGGAGGACATATAAAGTAATGTCTTCCCTATGGTCCCCGATACACAGTCGTACAGGAGCTGTCTAAATTTTCAGATGTCCTTGAATATTCACATAGACTGAGGAAACCAGAATGGTCTTAGATAAATCCTGAGTAAGAATTTTGAAATGCCAGACAAGGGCTTCATCTATGAAGTTTCCGCCTGCTCCAGAATCCAGGAAGATTTTGACTCTTTTCTCTCCTTGATCTAGATCAAGCACTTCTGGAATTAGAAACTGAGTACTAGAAGCCCCGTGGGGCAGATCCAGCGCCTCACTCCCAGCCAGGACTTAGTTTGGGGCACTTAAGTACATAGTGTCCTTTTCCCCCATAGTAGAGGCATAAATTTAGGGTCTGACACCTCAGTTGTTCTAGAACCAATATAGGAGAGCAGTTCACCTGCATGGGTTGTTTGAGATCAGGGAGTGGACCTCTTCCCCCCCCCCCCCTAGATTGAGAGTACATGAATAGTACTGGTAGCTAGGCACTTTCAAAGTTGTATTCTTTGGGGAGCGCCATTCGTGGAACCGGATACGGTCATCCAATGCAGTAGGGAGATCCCTTCCTGCCAGCTCATCCTTATCTGGGTTGCCAATCCCTGCCAAAAGGCCGCAACCAGACTTTCATTATTCCAGCTCAGTTCCGAAGTCAGGGTATGTAACTGTATGGCATAGCTCCCAAGGGTCCACGTTCACTGCTTCAGCCTGAGAAGCTCGGAGGCTGCCGAAGTGACTTTCCCAGGCTCCTCAAAGACTCTCTTGGATTGTCCCAAGAAACTGTGAAGGTTATTGAATACTAGGTCATTTCATTCCCAGAGTGGGGAAGCCCAGGCCAGGACTTGACCAGACAATAAGGAAATAATGTAGGCCACCCAGGCCCCATGGGAGAAGTCTCTAGCTTGGAGCGCAAAGATGATTTGACACTGATTGATGAACCCCCTGCATTCCTTGGGGTTGTAACCCTGGGGGACCCACAAGATGAATACCAGGAGTAGTGGACATGGGCAGCGGAGTAGGATCAGGAGGTGAAAAAGCTGGGATGCTGCAGACATCTGGTGGTTCAGGTGATCAGTCAGAGCTTGAACAACCCCTGCAAGTTGCTGGAACTGATCCTTGCGAGAAGCTAAATCTTGAACAGAAATGGACAAATGCTTGAGCTTTAAAGCCAATTGCTGAAGAAGATGAGTCCTTGGGCCACTGCCAGGCACCAGCTAGTGGCAGGCGAGCGACTCAGGCTAGGCACAGCACTAAGTGAAGGACTGGAGGACAGGCTGGAACTGGAGACTAAGCAGGCAAGGCTGGAGCTGGAGACAGGTAGACAAGGCAAGCAATCAGGAACTGCAACACATGCAAGGGATCCAAGGTGATCTGTTGCGAAGGCAATGATGGGAGGCAGGACCCTTGCTTAAATAGTCCTAACACTGGACGTGCAGTCGTTCCTTTTGGGCCTGGTGTTTCCTGGCATCGGTCCCTAACACCAGGATCTTTTGCGCATTCATGCTCCCGGAAGCTGGCATCGGCCGAGACTGGAGTAGCTGCAGACATTCAGACCACTGCCCTGAGGAGCACCACTGGACCTGACAAGAGGGTAAAGGTGCGTTGGGGCATGGGATGCGGTGATAGCCTCAACAGTTGCCTAAGAAACCTATATATATCAGTTCCTGATTGCTTGCCTTGTCTACCTGTCTCCAGCTCCAGCCTTGCCTGCTTAGTCTTCAGCCTCTCTCTCTCTCTTTATATATATATATATATATATATATATATATATATATATATATATATATATATATATATATATATATATATATATATATATTTCTATTACGTATTATGTTGACATTGTAAATAGTATACCATGCCATACTTTGGACTGTTTTTGAATATTTTTACTGCTGTAACTGTCTATTGCTCATGTTTGATCTATTCTTACTGTACACTGCCTTGAGTGAATTCCTTCAAAAAGGCGGTAAATAGAGAGAGAGAGACTTACTGCCTTTTTGAAGGAATTCACTCAAGGCGCAGTGTACAGTAAGAATAGATCAAACATGAGCAATAGACAGTTACAGCAGTAAAAATATTCAAAAACAGTACAAAGTATGGCATGGTATACTATTTACAATGTCAACACAATACGTAATAGAACCTTATAATTGATAGCGAAGGGTAAAGCAAAGATGTAACATATAGAAGGGTAAGAAAGTAGGAAGAGTTAGAAAATAAGGTGATTGATTTAAGAAAGAAAGTTGCACAAGAGGTCAGAGAAATGGTTAAATATTATCTCAGCTAGGGTAGGAGTGGATAAACATGTCCTGCTGCAGTATATGCAGCCTGAGTCATTCCTTGTGTGTGTGAGTGAGACAAATGAGTTAGTTACTTCTTCCAGTAAAGGCCTGGTTGAACAGCCAAGCTTTCACCTACTTCCTGAAGTAGAGATAGTCTTGTGTTAAGCGCAAGCTTTCGGGCAGTGCATTCCAGAGTGTGGGGGCTACTCCGGAGAAGGCTCGCTTGCGGGTATCACATCGTGTAATGTCTTTTGGAGAGGGTGTGGTTAGTGAAAGTCCTTGGGAGGACCTTAGTGTCCTTGGTGGTGTGTGGAGGATCTCAGATACTCGGGGCCATTTCCTTTCAGGGTCTTGAAGATCAGACATAGAGTTTTAAATTTAGCCCTGTATTGTACTGGTAGCTAATGAAGTTTTTGCAGAAATTTGGCTTGCAACCTGCTATGAGTCTTGCTGCTGCATTCTGAATCAACTGGAGCTGGTGCAGGCCCTTTGTAGTCAGACCATTGTATAGTGCATTGCAGTAATCCAGTCTTGATGTTACCATGGCATGCACAACTGGGATAAGATTTACCTTCTCGATGTAAGGAGAGAGGCAATGTAGCTGTCGCAAATAGTAGAAGCAGCTCTTGAAGGTTGCTTGGATTTGGGGAATCAGAGTAAGTGTTGAATCTAACTGTATTCCAAGGTTCCTGAATTGTGATTTGAGGAGGGGGGTTCATATTTCCCAAAAGGGATTTTGATGTCAGGTATGTATCCACTTGTGTTAGGGACCAAGAGAAGCTCGGTTTTACTTGGGTTCAGGCAAAGTTTGTTGCGTATATTGAAGTTTGCACTGTTTAATTTTTGTGCCACTATATTCTATGGCATTTGATACATATTTTATAAATAATGGAATAAAATGTATTACTTTCAACTATTCTTTCTGCATGTTGTCAGACCATTATGAACTCGGGCCTTGCTGCAGCCCCACCCACTTTAGCCTCCCCAAACAGCTGAAACACTTGACCACCTTTGACCCCCAACTGAATATTTAGTTCTGAAAAGGAGACGTGTGTGTAACTCTTGAAGACTGGGACTGTTTACTGCTGTCTTATTGCTGTTATGATCTAAACTGTAACAAACGGTCATATCGTTTGTCACAATATCCCTGCAAACCTTAGATATATTTACTTTGATCCCTTTACTTATCAGTTTTTGTCTGCAACGAGATGGAGACCGTGCCTTGGACCCTATAGCCACTAGAGGGCCCTTTGGAATCCTATATTGCTTGAAAGCACTGGCTGGTACTGCAAGTTCTTGAATTTTATTGTTTTTTTTTTTTCTTTCTCCATTGTGTGTTGACTCGCTGCCCCTTTTCCAACCTAGCAGAAGTTGGAAAGAACTACACAGTAAAGGGGTTGGAAATATCTGTATGTTTGGGCCAAAATACCTCTACTAATATTTAACCGAATGGGATGAAACTTGGCAGTTGGGAAAAACGGGTAAAAAGACACATCATGAAAATGGACCGAATCGGACTACAGATTCCAGAGAAATAAGTGCTCCTCCAACCCCCCCCCCCCCCAAAACATTTCTATGGTAGAAACAGTTCCAGCTTCCGTAGCCTGGAAACATACATAAAGTGAAACATAACAAGTATATTATAAGGTGCTATATGTGGCCTATAAGACTGTATTGGAATTTTTTTTTGTTACATTTGTACCCTGCGCTTTCCCACTCATGGCAGGCTCAATGCGGCTTACGTGGGGCAATGGAGGGTTAAGTGACTTGCCCAGAGTCACAAGGAGCTGCCTGTGCCTGAAGTGGGAATCGAACTCAGTTCCTCAGTTCCCCAGGACCAAAGTCCACCACCCTAACCACTAGGCCACTCCTCCACTCCAATTCCTTCTTTCACACTGCCTCTCCCAGTTATTCACTCTCCCAAGCCCCCTAACTGTCCCCAATCCATCCCTGCAAAATGACCCCATGATCCCACAAACTGCAGCTACCCCCAAAATTACCATGGCAACTGCCCCACCATCCTACATATTGTCCTACTCCCAAATTCTACCCCCTGCAACTGCCTCATCCTCCAGTTCTACCCTCCGCAACTGCCTGACCTCCTTGCAAACTGCCCCATCTCCAAAATGTACCTTATCTTCCTTAGCACCTTGTAAACCACTCCACTCCAAACCACCCCCCCCTGCAATTGCCCCAGCACCCTGCAGATTGCCCCATCCCCAAAATTACTGCAGGCAACTGCTTGACTTCCCCCCCCCCCCCCAAAAAAAAAAAAAAAAGAAAAACCTCCCACAACTGCCCTATCAGTTCACAAACTGCCTTACTTCTCAAAAACACCCCCTCCCCTGCAGCTCTCCAGTGATTACACAGAGGACTAACACAGATATAAATACACACACATATTAACATGCCCATTCACATGCACACACGCAGGCAGGCACAGAAATATATGTACATGCTTTGTCACATAAACACACATGCATACATATGGATACACAGATGTAGCCCACAAAGATATGTGCGTACACATCAGATAAATATACAAAAAAAAGCACACATGCACATGGCTCCCCCCCCCCCCCCACACATACATGCACAACAGTTGGAAAGAATTACATGAGCCATACTCTGCATGTTTTTCCCATTTGTTGTAGACTGCTACAATTTGTTTCCTATTTTTAGGTGTAAGTTCCTTTTTTTATTTTGCCTCTAAAGGCATAAATATATATTTTTTTAAAGTTGTCATTTATTGATTGTTCAGTAGCATGATTACTGAATGCCATGTAATCACAGTATTATATCCCAGAGGGCCAAGGTTGAGCAGGAGGATGTGGTCTGTGATTGCTCAGTTCTAGAAGATAAGACCAGCTATTCAGAGGAAGTTTGTGCGACTAGTGATAACATTCATGAGAAATGAACAGCAGTGTTTAAAACATCTGTTGTATATGCATATTACCGCTTGCAACCTATAGGCAGCAGGGGATCACAAGGGATATTAAAACGTCAAATATGGTGGCAGATATGGCCCCCGCCAGTCAGCCCATTTTCATTTCTGGTGTAGTGCCCTGGATCCCAGTTGATCTCTAGCTTCCTTTCAGCTCTTCGTAATGAGGCATCATCTGTGCTTATCCCATTCTTTCTTGAATTCTCTTACTGTTTTTGTCTTTAACCTCTCCCATGGAAGGCCACCCCAGGAGTCTCCTACCCGCTCCATAGTGAAATATTTTCCGATGTTCCTCGGTCCACCCTGCTCGGAGTCTCGTATTATCGCCTCTTATTCCACTGATAAGGGTTTGTACTATTTATACCTTTAAAGTTTCTGAAAATGTTCAATTCGCTAACTGTCCCAGACTTAAATGGCCCCAGACACCAAAAATGTAATGTTAGTAACCTAGTAGATGACAACAGGTAAAAGATCTGTACGGTATATCCAGCCTGTCCAACAAAATTAACTCGTAGCATAATCATTTCTAGTCTTCTGTTACTAGCCAAGCCCCAGGAGTTACAGTTTAAAAACACCAAGATATATAAAACGTTATACAGCCATTAAAATTAAAAAAAAAAAAAAATCAAATATCCCGTATCTCTATATGATAAAACTGCTCCTCAGTTAAGAACTAGGTTTTAACCAAATTGAGAGTGAGTGAAATTCCAGAGCTAGGGTCCTTATACAAAGCCTCTTTCATGGCCAGATTTCATATGGCTCAGCAGCAAGAGGAGGTTTAATGAAGAGATTTGCTCTAAATACATGCAGTTTGGGATTCCCTGGGGCTACCCCTGCATAGGTTGCACAACTTCAGCACCTGAGAGGAGTTTTGTGTACCTCCAGCTGTACTCTTCAGTTGCACAGCTTCCCTGTCCATCAGTGTAATCTGGACCTAAGCCGCTTGTGATGAGCAGCATACCAGCCTCTGATTCTTCCTTGCAGGTGCTCAGTGGGGTAGGAGCAGCGCCTGGAGGGAGGGGGGGGGGGAATCAGTGTGCAGGGCAGTATATAGATACTGTTGCAAGGGGGGCATCCTGGAGAAGAGCGACAGGAAAAGAGCGGGCAAGTGGCTGTCCTAACTGGGGCTTGATTCACTACTTTGTGCTTTAGAATGGTGCACTATGTTTCATCACTCAAAAAAATCTTTTACACCCAATGCTGTAAACTGCTGCATGTGAAATACCACAGTTTTAAAAAGCGTGCAGTGACAGGACCCCCCCCCCCCCAAAAAAAAAAATAAAAAATAAAAAAACCCCAGTGTACGCCACCATGGTAATCTGCTGCAGTTTACAGCATTATGAGTAAAACTGACTCACGCACTGACAGGAAGGGAGGCGTTTTTAAAAAAAAGGGGGGGGGCTGTCGACTCCTTTACCACTGCCCCCTATCCCCACCTGCAAAAATTCCCCCTCCCCCAGCTATCTAGTCCAGGGCACCCCAGTATAGGGAGGCGCTCTACCAATCCAGCTGGACCCACTAGATCAGTAATACGTACCTGGTTTGGGGATGTGTTCAGCAGTGTCATCATGTTGCCTCGCCATCTTGAAAAATGGCAGTGCCTGACCCTAGTGGTGAGTTGGGATGCATGGCTAGGGATCAGTCAGCCAAATAAGGCATTACCTCCTTTATTTGGGAAACGTTGCCTTGTTTGGCAGACTGACCTCTGCCAGTGTGCCAGGACTTGCCACTATAGCCCAGTTGCCACCATTTTTCAAGTTGATGACTGGACAAGAAGGATAATCACTAGACAAGGTAAGTATTAGTGATCCAGGGGGATCCAGCTGCATTGGAGGCTTCTCTGTGCTGGGGTGCCCAGGCTGGGGATGCTCTGGATCCAGAGAGCCATGGTGTGGGAGCAGCTGCTGGATTCACTTAGGCCATGAGTTCTGTAAGTGAATTGCTGTGATTCACATCAGATGACCCTGTTGCTCCTGTGTATGGGGATTTATTTCAGCGCTGAAGGGAAAGTAAGTACAGTACAGTCTCGTTTATCTGACATAAATGGGACCGAGCCGTTGTCAGATAAGTGAAAAGTTAGATAATACGGAAAATAGTGGTAACCCCTTAAAATGCACGGAAAACGTACTTTATGCATAAAGAACAGGCATAGGGTATTTGTATTTAAAATACAGTATTGCAGAGAAGCACGATCTCAGCTCAAGCATGTGGCTTCCTTGCAGCATATGAAGCCAGAAAACAGGAAGAGAACCTGCACACTTCTTAACAGCAACGCGATGTCACAGATATAATGAATGCTCAGATTAACGAAGGTCAGATAATCAAAACTGTTCTAAATATATGCACCAAAATTTATCATGTTTTCTTTTTTTACATTAGGAGTAGTTTCTGATTCAGCAAATTTGCATGTAATTTGCATGCTGACTGCGCTGCGTGTTAGTGTTTTGCTGCTGGGTTTTCTGTTTAAAATCCTAACTACTCTGAGAGTAAGTTTATCATGGGAAAATTAAAAACACACTGCGCTAATGGATAATGGAGCTCATTACATCATGCCCTGAATGCTGAGCACACGACTTCTACATCACCCTCTCTGCATTGCCCTGCTTCATGTCTCAGGCATGCCACTCCAAACAAACAATGTTTGGCTGCACTTTCTATAAATTTTCTGTTTGTTTTACCTATTCCCATGCTTTCCATTTTATTTTCTTTTTATATTCAACGGTTTTTATTGAGGTCAATACAGAAGAGACAAGTCCACAGTAGAATTGCATACAAACTCAAAAACAAGAAGTACGTAGTGTGGGCAAGCTATTACATTCCTTCAACTTTCTTTTTTTTAAGCACTGTATCCCCACCCCGCACCTTTATTCTGTGTATAACATTAAACACAGACCCTTATCAATTCCCAGCTACAGTGAACTTATTTAAGGAACTTTAATCCTTCCTTAGTCTCCTACTACATAAAGCTTCTGTCCCTTTGTGTTATATTCTGTGTGTTTAACTAGAAACAGTCTAATTGGAAAGCTTCTCAATAGCGAACAACATACTCCTGCATAGACTTTAAAAACAGATCCTAAGCATCCCAACATAAGAACAACAACTACCTCCAAAAGACCATTATACCTCCGTGTCCTCATGTCCCTCCCTATACCTCCAGTTCCCCCCAACCTGCTCCCCAAATCCCTCCTCCCACTAACCCCACCCAAGAACAGTGGTTCCACAGGTGTAGGCCTGACCTTTGCCCTTTTAGTCCGAGCTTTCCATTTTTTTATGGCACACAAATCGATTGTGTATGTGTGAATTCCTAAGTTAACGTGTTAAATTGAATTTGTAACAATAAATGCAACTCTGGAGTTATAAAAAAAAATGTGAACCCAAAACTATTCACATATATCTAAAAGTGTAGTAAGTGAGCTCAGAAAACCTAATTGTGTCCTCAGTATAAATAAATGCACAGGGCAACCCACCTTTTCAATCATCGCACACTAGCAAAGCAAAAAGGCAGAGAAAACACCAGGTAAATCGAATTTGTGTTATGAAGCCACAAACTTTCAACTCCCAATAATTCATGTGCCCACCTGGTGTTTTCTCTCCCTGTCAATCAAAAATCTCTTTGCCTAGAGAGATTGAGAAAGGGGACACTACCAATACAGAATAAACCTTTGATAAATGAGAAATACTAGATAAGAGAGGGGACAAGGGGAGAAATGCTGGAAGATTGGACAGTAAGAACTAAATGTGGATAAAGGCAAAAAATAAAATTGAAGAAAGCTGAAGGGAAAAGGAGGAGCAAAAAAATGACAAACAGGAAATCATAGTAACATAGTAGATGACGGCAGAAAAAGACCTGCGCGGTCCATCCAGTCTGCCCAACAAGATAAACTCACATGTGCTACTTTTTCTGTATACCTTACCTTGATTTGTACCTGTCCTTTTCAGGGCACAGACCGTATAAGTCTGCCCAGCACTATCCCCGCCTCCCAACCACCAGCCCCGCCTCCCACCACCGGTTCTGGCACAGACCGTATAAGTCTGCCCAGCACTATCCCCGCCCCCCAACCACCAGTCCTGCCTCCCACCACCGGCTCTGGCACAGATCGTATAAGTCTGCCCAGCACCACCCCCGCCACCGGCTCTGCCACCCAATCTCGGCTAAGCTCCTTAGGATCCCTTCCTTCTGAGGAGGATTCCTTTATGTTTATCCCACGCATGTTTGAATTCCGTTACCGTTTTCATATCCACCACCTCCCGCGGGAGGGCATTCCAAGCATCCACTACTCTCTCCGTGAAAAAATACTTCCTGACATTTTTCTTGAGTCTGCCCCCCCCTTCAATCTCATTTCATGTCCTCTCGTTCTACCGCCTTCGCATCTCCGGCAATAGAGTTAAGAGAAGATGAGGAAAGTTAAAACTAGAGACTTGGGACCAACATAAATGAAAAGAAGTACCTGGCTATACAAGAAAGGTAGAAAAAATGGTTTTTATTTTAAGATAAAGTATTGTGGTAGCTGTGCTTTTTTGTTTGTTTTATTTGTAGTTGTTAATTTGTAATATAGTGAATGGAATATTTGAAATTTATACCTGCTATTTTTATAGTAAGGGGAACATTTTTTTTTGTTTGTTTTTCTGGTGTTATCCAGAGTTTGGTTTTGAGGGGGGGGGGGGGGGGGGTTCAGCTGATTTTTTTTTTTGTCTTCATATTTTATTAGTTTATAGTCAGTTTTAAGTGTTCTTTTATTGGGCCTAGGGACTTGTGTACTATTATACCTTTTTATATGCTCCATGGCTGGTACAATGAATGTGGCTATCGTGGGGGTGGAGCTATAGTGACCCCGCCCTTAAGGTTGGCACTGTATGAGTACCGGCACCTTTTTTCCTACAAAAAAAAACATTGCTCCTTCCACACACAGGCATAAGAGCTGAACTGCTCCATTGTGAGGATTTAGGATATCTGTACTTGAAGGTTGATAATTGCAGTGTATTGCGGTAATCTGCTTGTGGAGCACTGGGCTTTTGTCCTTCTGAACATGTTGACTCTTAGAGCATACATGTCAAACCCGTTATCATAACTGTTTCTGTTTTCCCTTCCGTTTACTCTGAAGAATTGCAAAATCATCTTCTAAAGCAAAAGGATACTGTAAAAGGACAAAATGTTCAATTAAAACTTATTTGATGGTAATCAATAGAAATAAAACAAAATAAAACATGAAAAAGAAAATAAGAAGGTACCTTTTTTATTGGACATAACTTAGTACATTTCTTGATCAAGAAATGTACTAAGTTATGTCCAATAAAAAAGGTATCATCTTATTTTCTTTTTCATGTTTTATTTCTATTGATTACCTTTAAAAGTGGACTAACACGGCTACCACACCTCTCAACTTATTTGATGTACCTGGCTGCTATGCCCAGCCCATACCTTCTGCCACAAGTATGAGGCACGAGTAAAGCTGAATAAAGAGGTACATTATGTTATTGCCAGGAGACAAAACTGAAAGTACTGGGTGTCCATCCCTTAACCTGCTCAGATGCTATAGAGGGCCAGGGTTGGGCTGCAAGTGAAGTAGCTGATGTGTTTGGCCACTCATCCAAATCACTTTATAGCTAACAGTACATAAAAACAATAAAATGCATCCTCTCCCCAACCAAACCTGAACCAAAGGGTTGAATTACTACTACTTATCATTTCTATTAGGCACGCAATTCTGGAATATACTACCACGCAACTTGAAAACAATCCACGAACTAACCAACTTCCGCAAACTACTGAAGACTCATCTCTTTGATAAAATCTACTGCAAGGAGCAATACACATGAAGTCCACACTCACTATTCCAGAAATACACCAATACATTCTTTTCTGAACTCTTATCCCCCGTAATCTCATCACACTTAAACCTTCACTCACAGAAAATGTTATACCGAATGTTCTTTTGCTAAGGTTTTATCACCCTACCGATTACCAGTTGTTTCTTTCCATTGTTCTTTTCCTTGACCTATTCCCTAACGACACCTTGACTTTGTCTCGCTTAACTTCTCACAATGGAATCCATAACTGATTGTAACTAACTGCATTTCCATTATTTACAATGTATTGTAAGCCACACTGAACTCGCAAATAGGTGGGAAAATGTGGGATACAAATGCAATAAATAAATAAATAAATAAAATACTAGATGTACACAGTGCTGTACAGTAAACACATATGAGTGAGTCCCTGCTTGACAGAGCTTACTGTCTAGTCAAGACAGATAAACAGGGAATTCCCTTGTATGGCAGACAGGTGCTGCCATTTTTCAAGGTTTTAACATGGCAATGTTTATTGATTAGATCTTGCTGCGGTATTTTGTGTGTGTGATATTTTGCAGTGGAGCTACAGCTTACTGTATCTTTCTCTGAGGAAACAGGGAAGATGAGTGTTATCTACAGAAATAGAGAATGGGGGAAGAGGATGGGTGGGTTTAGGGGGAAAAATAAGAAGCTCAATCTTGGCCATGATCAGCCTGGATTTCTGGTGGGCTATGGCCATAATGTACCTTACCAGGCTCAGGGGCAGATGCTCAAAACTTCGACGCTGTACAAAACAGTGCCAGAGAATACACAGCCCTTCCAGCACCGGAAAAGAACTTTACAATGCTCAACGCTAATAGCATGCAAATTTTATGTGCCCTGTTAGCGCTGAGCTTTGGGAAGTAAGGAGTTGGGGGGGGGGGGGGGGGACATGCACAGCACATGCACACACTGCCATCAGGCGGAAGTATATAGAGCTGCCAGCAAAATCAAACCTGCCGAGGGTCCCTAAGCATACGAGGAGAAGTCATGAGCCCACTGCCCTTTCCCTTCTAGACAACTTCAGTAAATAGAAAAAGAGGAGCCCAGACTCTCCACTCTGAAAACCCCTAAGGCATTACAACGGTACTCACGGGGTATGGAAGGCTCGGTTCTCTCTTCAGATCCATCCCTGCGATCATGATGTGGAGGAAGGGCCCTGCGGCCAGGAAGAGGAGAGGGTTTTCTCGCCTATCGGAGCCTGCCGGAGGTGGAAAAGGGGCCTCAAAACCTGCTTGTGCAGACACTCTAATGCCAGCTCGGAGCTGGCGTAGGGTTTTCAGCGGTAAGGGTGCCCTTGTTTAGCTGCGCTGTTCGCTGTACATTGAACTCATCTGCAACCTTCTGACTACATTTGAATGCTCATTACGCTGTTCTTCAGCGCGTGTGTTGGTTCCCGTGCTCCGAGCCGCTGATCATTGTGTGCTTGCAAGTGCGGGTACTAATCCGGCACTAAGGGCCTGTAGTGCCTGCATTTGCTTCTGAGCATTGGGGCCTCAGTGCAAACGTTTCTGCCACGACTTTTCATAATTCTGACGTGAAAAAGATACTTCTCTTACAATACACTGCTAATGTTGTTCCAATTTGTATTTAAATTGCACGCAGTATACCCCTACATTGAAAATGGTACACAGGGAAATAGAGGTAACACATCTCTGAGCCCTGAGATACAAGTTACTTTTCTGAACCTCGATGAATTCAGTTTGTTCACCCAAAAATCTATTTGCTTTAAACGTTGCAACCACATTCGATCCAGATTGTCTCAGCCTTGCAGTTTTGTTATGGTTTGTGAGGCTGTTGGAACACACACAAGTTTTTTTCACACAGGATATTTTGTCTCCTTTTATGCCTGTAGCATGGAGTTTTTGTTCACCTTAAAAGGATTTCTCTCCCTCTTTTTAAAGAAAGGTCAGTATGATTATTGAGGGGATGTGCTGCTGGTGGGGGTACAATGAATTGGGTTGGATTTAGATACTTCTTCCTTACCGCAGTGTTGAAACAGTTTATGCTAAAAAAAAAAAAAAAAATTACATGCTTCTAATACAATATTATTTAGCCTATTAAAAAAAATTTACAAATTTTTAAAGCAATATTGAAACAGCCAAGTTTTAAGAAGTCTGTGAAAGCTCTGGGCAAGTCACTTAACCCTCCATTGCCCCATGTAAGCCGCATTGAGCCTGCCATGAGTGGGAAAGCGCGGGGTACAAATGTAACAAAAATAAAATAGATACTATTGGAGATTCTACATGGAATGTTGCTACTATTGGAGATTCTGTTGCTACTATTTGAGATTCTACATGGAATGTTAATGTTGCTATTCCACTAGCAACATTCCATGTAGAAGCCTGCCCTTGCAGCCGCGCAGGCTTCTGTTTCTGTGAGTCTGACGTCCTGCATGTACGTACATGCAGGATGTCAGACTCACAGAAACAGAAGCCTGCGTGGCTGCAAGGGCAGGCTTCTACATGGAATGTTGCTAGTGGAGGAGTAACCTAGTGGTTAGGGTGGTGGACTTTGGTCCTGGGGAACTGAGGAACTGAGTTTGATTCCCACTTCAGGCACAGGCAGCTCCTTGTGACTCTGGACAAGTCACCTAACCCTCCATTGCCCCATGTAAGCCGCATTGAGCCTGCCATGAGTGGGAAAGCACAGGGTACAAATGTAACAAAAATAAAATAGATACTATTGGAGATTCTACATGGAATGTTGCTACTATTTGAGATTCTACATGGAATGTTAATGTTGCTATTCCACTAGCAACATTCCATGTAGAAGCCTGCCCTTGCAGATCAGCAATACGGCCGCGCAGGCTTCTGCTTCTGTGAGTCTGACGTCCTGCACATACGTGCAGGACGTCAGACTCACAGAAACAGAAGCCTGCGCGGCTGCAAGGGCAGGCTTCTACATGGAATGTTGCTAGTGGAGGAGTAGCCTAGTGGTTAGGGTGGTGGACCTTGGTCCTGGGGAACTGAGTTTGATTCCCACTTCAGGCACAGGCAGCTCCTTGTGACTCTGGACAAGTCACTTAACCCTCCATTGCCCCATGTAAGCTGCATTGAGCCTGCCATGAGTGGGAAAGCGCAGGGTACAAATGTAACAAAAATAAAATTTAAAAAATGCATTATGAAGCTCATCAGGTAAGAAGTTCCAAAGCAAAGATCCAGCTTATGAAAATGCTCTGTTCTTGTGGTTGAGAGTTGAATAACATCCAGAGGAAGGTAGCTGAAGCAGGCGTCTAAGGTGAACGAAGTAATCATTGGGTTGCATACTTCGTCAGTTTGTTAGAAGGATAAGCTGGAAGTCCCAAATGGAAAGATTTTTAAACTAAATACAACATCTTAAAAGTAATATGAGCAGCTACAGAAGCCAGTGTAACAAGGTGACAGATCTTTGATACTGATACACCCGTATATTCTGCAATACCCTTGCAAGTTCAGTGCGGATCACGATTAGACAACACCTGAAGAATCAAGAATCAATTCTAAAAATGAAATTCTGCACTCCGGCTTCTCACTATTATACAATATTCTAAAGAGATAATAAAATATTTATTTAAAAAATGTTTTTAGATTTTTCCCGAAAAGCATACGCTGGAATTGTTCAAATATAGTAACATAGTAGATGACGGCAGAAAAAGACCTGTACGGTCCATCCAGTCTGCCCAACAAGATAAACTCATATGTGCTACTTTGTGTATATTTATTTATTTTATTGCATTTGTATCCCACATTATCCCATTATACCTTACCTTGATTTGTATCTGTCATTTTCAGGGCACAGACCGTATAAGTCTGCCCAGCACTATCCCTGCCTCCACAGACCGTATTTTTTTTATTTTTCTTACATTTGTACCCCGCGCTTTCCCACTCATAGCATAGTAATATAGTAACATAGTAGATGACGGCAGAAAAAGACCTGCACAGTCCTTCCAGTCTGCCCAACAAGACAACTCATGTGTGCTACTTTTGTGTATACCCTACTTTGATTTGTACCTGTGCTCTTCAGGGCACAGACCGTATAAGTCTGCCCAGTGCTATTCCTGCCTCCCAACCTCCAGTCCCGCCTCCCACAACTGGCTCTGGCACAGACCGTATAAGTCTGCCCCGCACTATCCCCGCCTCCCACCACTGGCTCTGGCACAGACCGTATAAGTCTGCCCAGCGCTATCCCTGCCTCCCAACCTCCAGTCCTGCCTCCCACCACTGGCTCTGGCACAGACCGTATAAGTCTGCCCGCACTATCCCCGCCTCCCAACCTCCAGCCCCGCCTCCCACTACCGGCTCTGCTATCCAATCTCGGTTAAGCTCCTTAGGATCCTTTCCTTCTGAACAGGATTCCTTTATGTTTATCCCACGCATGTTTGAATTCCGTTACCGTTTTCCTCTCCACAATCTTAGCTGGAAGAGAATTTCATACTTGTGCTGCTAGATATTGAAAAGTAGTTGAAAAAAACCTGCTTAGAAAGCATTCCTCTGGGACTAGAAAACTACAACAAAAACAGGATTTCTAGCCGAAGTGTTCCTTGAATGTGACAAAAGACTAATAAAATCTTTCATGTATATGGGAGCAGTGCCATAAAGTATTTTAAAACTAAAAGTACACAACTTAAAATGAAATCGAACCTAAGCTGGCAAGCAGTGCGGCCTGATCAATAAGGGTGAAGTCTTGACCACCCACTGTGGCACGTACCATCCCTCTACCCATCTCCTCTTCCTGTGGTTTGATGGCCTTGGCTCCCGTGTTCCGCACAGATTCTGAAGGTGCAGGTACTTTCCACTGCTGAGGCCGGGCCAGGTGGCAGGAGCTGGGAGCACAGGGCCATCCAGCACATCTCGGCAGTGTTATTTCTGTTTTGTTTCTCATAGCACAACTTCATGGTGCAGTTTATTTTCCTTGGATTGTGTCCACTACAGCTTGACGCTTTATTGGGGGGGGGGGGGGGGGTGATGCAGAGGTGGAAAAAAAGATGAAATATTTGTTTTGCCAACTTTCAAGCCTAATGTTGTTTTCCTTGTTTGTACTGAAAAATATGTTTGGATGAGAAAACAAAACGGTTTCCTCTTTTGTGGGTAGTGGGGGGGGGGGGGGGGGGTTGGTGGAATTGGGCTGACTAACTCTGGCAGAGACGACAATGAAAAACCTTACTCTTCTAAGATCCAGGATAGAACTTTTATTATGCATGAAATTTGTGTGTATGTGTTTTGGTTCGCTTATTTATTTTTGACCAGAAGAGGGGAGAGGCAATTTGAAAGAAGAAATTCCCTAACTGCTGTATCTCAATGTATCATTGGACTAACAAGCAAAACACAGATACAGCACAAGCAGCAGCACAAAGCAGAGGTTGTCCAAGGAAGGAGGACACTCGGAGAGAGTCAGGCTTTCTCAACCCTATTTGTCTAACTTAAAAATAAAGCAAAAAATTTACTTTTTAAATTGCTGAAGGCGGGACTTGGGTTTTCAGGATAGCCAGAATGAATATGCATGAGCTAGATTTGCATACATGTATTTATTATTCATTCACCCAACTTATCCAAGTTTCGGCACTTATGCCTTCGTCAGTGGTCAACAAATGATCCAGTAGCATAAAAATACAATTGCACACGATATCATGCATCCAGTATTGCCATCAAACTATAATATGGTTTTCAGCTTCCAGCACACAGTAGTTTGGCGGTGATACTGGATGCATGATATCGTGTGCAATTGTATTTTTATGATACGGGATCATTTGTTGACCACTGACGAAGGCATAAGTGCCGAAACTTGGTCAAGTTGGGTCAATGAATAATATGTGTGTGGTGAACCTTGAGTGTTCTCCTTCCTTGGACTATTTCTGCTTTGTGCTGCTGCTTTTTCAATGTATTATTTGGGCCTTTGAGGGGGGGGGGGCGTTATTTCTGTGGAACCCCTGATTCAGTCTAGCTCATTTTGTAAATAATTGTCACAAATTTAATGCAGTGAAAAACAGGTTTAGGCTTTCTAAAGTTTGAACTCCTTGGTTTTTCATCAGTTTTTCCCCTATGTCAAATGTCCTGTTCCATTGTATTTTCAGAGAGAGAAAGACAGGCAGGCATTCTCACCCCTTTTTGTATAACTTATTTCTAATATTCTTTTGGGTTCCAAAGCATAAAATTTATATTTTGTAAAAATAAATGAAAGAAAAAATTTACTTTCTAAATTGCTCAAAGCAGGACTTGGGTTTTCAGGATAGCCACAATCAATATGCATGAGCTAGATTTGCATACAAAAATTTGCATGCACTGGAACGATTCTAGGATCAATGTCTCTCCTACAGATTATAAGCAGATGAGCTTCATAGCCTGTATATAGGCT
The DNA here is from genome assembly GCF_901765095.1 of Microcaecilia unicolor. Classification (NCBI taxonomy): domain Eukaryota; kingdom Metazoa; phylum Chordata; class Amphibia; order Gymnophiona; family Siphonopidae; genus Microcaecilia; species Microcaecilia unicolor. Next base: position 63,726,121 of record NC_044031.1, on the reverse strand, counting down.
GGTGGTTGGGAGGTGAGGATAGTGCTGGGCAGACTTATACGGTCTGTGCCAGAACCAGTGGCGGGGGGGGGGGGGGGGGGGGCTGGTGGTTGGGAGGCGGGGATAGTGCTGGGCAGATTTATACGGTCTGTGCCAAAGCTGGTGGTGGGAGGCAGGGATAGTGCTGGGCAGACTTATACGGTCTGTGCCAGAGCCGGTGGCGGGAGGGGGGGGGGGCTGGTGGTTGGGAGGCGGGGATAGTGCTGGGCAGACTTATACGGTCTGTGCCAGAGCTGGTGGTGGGAGGCGGGGCTGGTGGTTGGGAGGCGGAGATAGTGCTGGGCAGACTTATACGGTCTGTGCCCTGAAAATGACAGATACAAATCAAGGTAAGGTATACACAAAAAGTAGCACATATGAGTTTATCTTGTTGGGCAGACTGGATGGACCATGCAGGACTTTTTCTGCCGTCAACATCTACTATGTTACTATGTTATTGACCTTGTGCTTGAAAGTTGGTTTATCAAGCCCTAATAAACTACTTAAGATTGTGTAAAAAAATATATAAATTTTAAGTTTGATTTGTTTTGGCACCTAATTTTATTTTTATTTTTGTGCATAATTCCCTGGGGTGTAGTGGTTGTGCATTTTGTAGTATAAGAGAGGTGTGGTAGCCGTGTTAGTCCACTCTTAAAGGTTATCAATAGAAATCAAACAAAATAAAACATGGAAAAGAAAATAAGATGATACCTTTTTTATTGGACATAACTTAATACATTTCTTGATTAGCTTTCGAAGGTTGCCCTTCTTCGTCAGATCGGAAATAAGCAAATGAGGTAGCAGATAGTATATATGAGAGAAACATCAAAGCATTACTTTGATTGTCTGACAGAGTGGGAGGGTATAAGAGTAAACTACAAATCCCATATTGCTTTGGTAAGGGGAGTTACAACACAAAAGTCACCATATTTCTGAACCAGTCCTAATGGCTGCCAGTAGGTTTGTTGTATTGGGAATGTTGTCATCTCTAGAAACCAAAACTCCAAAGAGCATCAATACTTTTGTCAGTATTCCCTGCACTTCTATGTTCCATTTGTACATCTCAAACATTTTTGTAGTGGTAATACATTTATGGAATATACAAAACTTTTATTCATACTGTTATATACACTTGCATTTAAAATCCACTAACAGCATTTTTTGACCGTTAAGGTTGATCAGACTAGGGTCCCTACTTTGTCCTGGTTGAACGCTGTTCCTCCTGAGGAAACCAGGTGGTGAAGTACCGGATCTGTACTGAGACTTTAACCTGATGATTGTAACATAGTAGATGACAGCAGAAAAAGACCTGCATGGTCCATCCAGTCTGCCCAACAAGATAAACTCATATGTGCTACTTTTTGTGTATACCTTACCTTGATTTGTACCTCTCCTCTTCAGGGCACAGACAATATAAGTCTGCCCAGCACTATCCCCGCCTCCCAACCCCCAGCCCCGCCTCCCACCACCGGTTCTGGCACAGACCGTATAAGTCTGCCCAGCACTATCCCCGCCTCCCAACCACAGGCTCTGGGACAGACCACATAAGTCTGCCCAGCACTATCCCCGCCTCCCAACCACCAGCCCCGCCTCCTACCACCGACTCTGCCACCTAATCTCAGCTAAGCTTCTAAGGATCCATTCCCTCGGAACAGAATTCCTTTGTTTATCCCACGCATGTTTGAATTCCGTTACCGTTTTCCTCTCCTCCACCTCCCGCGGGAGAGCATTCCAGAGCATCCACCACTCTCTCCGTGTATTGCGGATACCTTTAATCCTTGGAGTTTGAAAGAGGAGGGGGTGGTATCCCTTTACAGGCTTCCTTCATTTAGTCCTGTTTAAGGAGGTTTGCTTTTGGATATCCTTGAACAAATGATAAGAATTTGGCTTGCTTCAAGCTATTTCAAGACATTGAGTTTGGCAGCATTAACAGTTTGATCTTCATCGATTCAGGAACATTTTGGTGGACTGTGACATTGCTGTTACGGACTGTGTTTAGGCCTTCAGATACTGGTTTATGAGATTATCTTCACTGTATTAGATTTCTTCATCTCATCTTCTTAGTAGATTTTAAATGCAAGTGTTTATGACAGTATGAATAAAGGTTTTGTAGAGACTATAAATGTATTACTAGTACAAAAATATTTGAGTTACAGTTTATTGTCCTGGAATTTATATTTTGATTTACCCCTGTATTTTTAATTCCATCTGTGTATCTGTCATACATAACTTGTACATTCTTCTGGATGACTGCTGATTATCTACTTTTCTACCCTGTTGATTGAAATGGTGCATGTGAATGATTTGCAGGTATAACAAAATAATTTAAAAGGTTGACAAGGAATTGCATGATGATCAGCCAGGCAGCAGACATTCTGAGGAGTAGCTCCATTGCAGACTCCCCTTAATTACTAATTTTATCTTTCCTTTTTTTCCTTCCTTACCTCTTTATTGGCATATTTTTGCTTTCTATTCTTTGTCGATATATTTTTATGGACATATTTGTTAGGAAATTGCTGAAAATAGCTACTATAGCTAACAGTTCTGTCCAGTGAGCATATTTGTTGTGTTTTCTCTCTTTCTTTGTTCATTCAAGTAGCGTGGTGTGGTAGCCGTGTTAGTCCACTTTTAAAGGTAATCAATAGAAATCAAACAAAATGAAACATGGGAAAGAAAATAAGATGGTACCTTTTTTATTGGACATAACTTAATACATTTCTTGATTAGCTTTCAAAGGTTGCCCTTCTTCGTCAGATCGGAAATAAGCAAATGCGGTAGATGACAGTAAGAAAAACTTCCAAGCATTTCATTGATAGTCTAACAGGGTGGGGATAGGTAGGAGGTATGCATGGGAACATCAAAGCATTTCAGAGATAGTCTAACAGGATGGGGGTAGATAGGTGAGAGAGGAGGGTGATAAACATAGCAATACAACTTTATGGTTTATAATGGGCTAGAAAACCCAGATCTTTGTTAAGTCCTGTCTGTTGGGTGCCAAAATATTCAATCATTCTGACTTCAAAGGTCTTACGTTCCTGTATTGTTTTAAAGTTACCTTTCAGGATTCTTACTATGGAGTGGAGGAGTGGCCTAGTGGTTAGGGTGGTAGACTTTGGTCCTGGGGAACTGAGGAACTGAGTTCAGTTCCCACTTCAGGCACAGGCAGCTCCTTGTGACTCTGGGCAAGTCACTTAACCCTCCATTGCCCCATG